>NW_022262705.1:105000-127813 GCF_002021735.2 Oncorhynchus kisutch | reverse complement strand
GAAGAGAGGGGGAGAGAGGGAGAGAGAGAGGGAGAGAGGGGGGAGAGGGGGAGAGAGGGGGAGAGAGGGAGGGGGGGGTGCTTTAGCCAGAATGCATTGTTGAGAGAGAAAGAAAAAAGCATTTTAACAGCTGGATATAATCATTTGGACCGTTTTGAGAGGAAACAACAGTAAGAGCTACGATGGTAATCCCTGCTCACTGTGGCCTCAGGGTAAGAAGGGTTCTCTTCAGGGTGAGGGGACGGTATGTGACAGGAATTCTAGGATTCCATGGTGGTTGTAATTAGCTGGAGGGGCTCCCATGTGGTATCATGAAATCAACGTTTATCAGGCTGACTGCCTCTATCCAAATGCTACCCTATTCCCTTACACTGTGCGATGAGCCCTGGTCAAAGAAGTGCACTATGTACAGTATGGATCCAAATGTAGGGTACTATTTAGGACCCAGGCACTCCTTATAGAAGAATATGCCAATTTTGGATCAATCGCACATAATTAGCAGGCCAAACTGACTACAGTATGAGGAGCGTCTTAGAGATGTCAAGTGACTACAGTATGCGGAGAGTCTTAGAGATGTCAAGCTGACTACAGTATGAGGAGAGTCTTACAGAGGTCAAGCTGACTACAGTATGAGGAGAGGTCTTTAGAGAGGTCAGCTGACTACAGTATGAGGAGAGTCTTAGAGAGGTCAAGCTGACTACAGTATGTGTAGTCCTAGAGAGATCAAGCTGACTACAGTATGAGAAGAGTCTTAGAGATGTCAAGCTGACTACAGTATGAGGAGAGTCTTACGGAGGTCAAGCTGACTACAGTATGAGGAGAGTCTTAGAGATGTCAAGCTGACTACAGTATGAGGAGAGTCTTAGAGAGGTCAAGCTGACTACAGTATGAGGAGAGTCTTACAGAGGTCAAGCTGACTACAGTATGAGGAGAGTCTTACAGAGGTCAAGTTGACTACAGTATGAGGAGAGTCTTACGGAGGTCAAGCTGACTACAGTATGTGGAGTCTTAGAGAGGTCAAGCTGACTACAGTATGAGGAGAGTCTTAGAGATGTCAAGCTGACTACAGTATGTGTAGTCCTAGAGAGATCAAGCTGACTGCAGTATGAGGAGAGTCTACAGATGTCAAGTTGACAAACAGTATGAGGAGAGAGTCTTACGGAGGTCAAGTTGACTACAGTATGTGGAGTCTTAGAGAGGTCAAGCTGACTACAGTTATGAGGAGAGTCTTAGAGATGTCAAGCTGACTACAGTATGAGGAGAGTCTTAGAGATGTCAAGCTGACTACAGTATGAGGAGAGTCTTACAGAGGTCAAGCTGACTACAGTATGAGGAGAGTCTTACGGAGGTCAAGCTGACTACAGTATGTAGAGTCTTAGAGAGGTCAAGCTGACTACAGTATGAGGAGAGTCTAGAGATGTCAAGCTGACTACAGTATGAGGAGAGTCTTACGGAGGTCAAGCTGACTACAGTATGTAGAGTCTTAGAGAGGTCAAGCTGACTACAGTATGAGGAGAGTCTACGGAGGTCAAGCTGACTACAGTATGAGGAGAGTCTTAGAGAGGTCAAGCTGACTACAGTATGTGTGGTCCTAGAGAGATCAAGCTGACAACAGTATGAGGAGAGTCTTACAGAGGTCAAGCTGACTACAGTATGAGGAGAGTCTTAGAGAGGTCAAGCTGACTACAGTATGTGTAGTCCTAGAGAGATCAAGCTGACTACAGTATGAGGAGAGTCTTACAGAGGTCAAGCTGACTACAGTATGAGGAGAGTCTTACAGAGGTCAAGCTGACTACAGTATGATGAGAGTCTTACAGAGGTCAAGCTGACTACAGTATGAGGAGAGTCTTACAGAGGTCAAGCTGACTACAGTATGAGGAGAGTCTTACAGAGGTCAAGTTGACTACAGTATGAGGAGAGTCTTACGGAGGTCAAGCTGACTACAGTATGTGGAGTCTTAGAGAGGTCAAGCTGACTACAGTATGAGGAGAGTCTTAGAGATGTCAAGCTGACTACAGTATGTGTAGTCCTAGAGAGATCAAGCTGACTGCAGTATGAGGAGAGTCTTACAGATGTCAAGTTGACAACAGTATGAGGAGAGTCTTACGGAGGTCAAGTTGACTACAGTATGTGGAGTCTTAGAGAGGTCAAGCTGACTACAGTATGAGGAGAGTCTTAGAGATGTCAAGCTGACTACAGTATGAGGAGAGTCTTAGAGATGTCAAGCTGACTACAGTATGAGGAGAGTCTTACAGAGGTCAAGCTGACTACAGTATGAGGAGAGTCTTACGGAGGTCAAGCTGACTACAGTATGTAGAGTCTTAGAGAGGTCAAGCTGACTACAGTATGAGGAGAGTCTTAGAGATGTCAAGCTGACTACAGTATGAGGAGAGTCTTACGGAGGTCAAGCTGACTACAGTATGTAGAGTCTTAGAGAGGTCAAGCTGACTACAGTATGAGGAGAGTCTTACGGAGGTCAAGCTGACTACAGTATGAGGAGAGTCTTAGAGAGGTCAAGCTGACTACAGTATGTGTGGTCCTAGAGAGATCAAGCTGACAACAGTATGAGGAGAGTCTTACAGAGGTCAAGCTGACTACAGTATGAGGAGAGTCTTAGAGAGGTCAAGCTGACTACAGTATGTGTAGTCCTAGAGAGATCAAGCTGACTACAGTATGAGGAGAGTCTTACAGAGGTCAAGCTGACTACAGTATGAGGAGAGTCTTACAGAGGTCAAGCTGACTACAGTATGATGAGAGTCTTACAGAGGTCAAGCTGACTACAGTATGAGGAGAGTCTTACAGAGATCAAGCTGACTACAGTATGATGAGAGTCTTAAAGAGGTCAAGCTGACTACAGTATGAGGAGAGTCTTACAGAGGTCAAGCTGACTACAGTATGAGGAGAGTCTTACAGAGGTCAAGCTGACTACAGTATGAGGAGAGTCTTACAGAGGTCAAGCTGACTACAGTATGAGGAGAGTCTTACAGAGGTCAAGCTGACTACAGTATGAGGAGAGTCTTAGAGAGATCAAGCTGACTACAGTATGAGGAGAGTCTTACAGAGATCAAGCTGACTACAGTATGATGAGAGTCTTAAAGAGGTCAAGCTGACTACAGTATGAGGAGAGTCTTACAGAGGTCAAGCTGACTACAGTATGAGGAGAGTCTTACAGAGGTCAAGCTGACTACAGTATGAGGAGAGTCTTACAGAGGTCAAGCTGACTACAGTATGATGAGAGTCTTACAGAGGTCAAGCTGACTACAGTATGAGGAGAGTCTTACAGAGGTCAAGCTGTCTGCTGTGTGTGCAGCCTCCCGTCCTCTCCTATTGAACTGCTGTGTTTAAAGAGCCCATCCGTCTATCGATCCAGGACCCATTGTTAGAATGCAAATCAGTAAGACTTCTGACTCAGCGATCAAGTGAAAGGGTACCTGATGTCTGTCTTAATTACCACCAGTCCAATGGAAACACTAAACAGCATCCTTCAGTTGAACACGGAGGAGACTGTTTTTCCATGTGTCTTTGTGTCTGTAGCGTGATGAATAAACATCTGGCTCCATGGACCATTTGAAAGACAAGCCAGTTCTTATATTGTTAAACATAGGAGTCAGGCCTATCATAGAGGAATATCACGTTTGAATAAATATCAATCATTCAAACGTCTCTGACATGAAAAACCTCCACGAAAACAGGTTTATGATTTAAGTCTAACAGGTTTAAGTCTATAAGAGATCATTCATATCCTGAATAGAATAGTGTATATATGTATTGCAGTAACCATGTTCTGCAGTATGATATATTACTTGATGTAATATCAGAAATATTATTTCATGAATTGATGGTGATGAACATAAATAGACCAACAGGAAACCAGTTTATTAATAATGATGACAATTATGTTGCACGGCAGGGCGTCTTTCTTTTGAACTAAACCTTGCGATGGATTACATCAGAAATGAAGTTTTATCACTATGTTGTGAAATGTAGTAGTCTGTGGAGATACTACACCGTGGCTTCCCTTTGGAGATACTACTCTGTGGAGATACTACTCTGTGGAGATACTACTCTGTGGAGATACTACACCGTGGCTTCCCTTTGGAGATACTACTCTGTGGAGATACTACTCTGTGGAGATACTACTCTGTGGAGATACTACACCGTGGCTTCCCTTTGGAGATACTACTCTGTGGAGATACTACTCTGTGGAGATACTACTCTGTGGAGATACTACTCTGTGGAGATACTACTCTGTGGAGATACTACACCGTGGCTTCCCTTTGGAGATACTACTCTGTGGAGATACTACTCTGTGGAGATACTACTCTGTGGAGATACTACACCGTGGCTTCCCTTTGGAGATACTACTCTGTGAGATACTACCCTGTGGAGATACTACACCGTGGCTTCCCTTTGGAGATACTACTCTGTGGAGATACTACTCTGTGGAGATACTACTCTGTGGAGATACTACTCTGTGACTTCTCTGTGGAGATACTACTCTGTGGAGATACTACTCTGTGGAGATACTACTCTGTAGAGATACTACTCTGTGGAGATACTACTCTGTAGAGATACTACTCTGTGGAGATACTACTCTGTAGAGATACTACTCTGTGACTTCCCTGTGGAGATACTACTCTGTAGAGATACTACTCTGTGGAGATACTACTCTGTAGAGATACTACTCTGTGGAGATACTACTCTGTGGAGATACTACTCTGTGACTTCCCTGTGGAGATACTACTCTGTGGAGATACTACTCTGTGGAGATACTACTCTGTAGAGATACTACTCTGTGGAGATACTACTCTGTGGAGATACTACTCTGTGGAGATACTACACCGTGGCTTCCCTGTGGAGATACTACTCTGTGGAGATACTACTCTGTGGAGATACTACACCGTGGCTTCCCTGTGGAGATACTACTCTGTGGAGATACTACTCTGTGGAGATACTACTCTGTGGAGATACTACTCTGTGACTTCCCTGTGGAGATACTACTCTGTGGAGATACTACTCTGTTGAGATACTACTCTGTGGAGATACTACTCTGTGGAGATACTACTCTGTGACCTCCCTGTGGAGATACTACTCTGTGGAGATACTACTCTGTTGAGATACTACTCTGTGGAGATACTACTCTGTGGAGATACTACTCTGTGGAGATACTACTCTGTGACCTCCCTGTGGAGATACTACTCTGTGGAGATACTACTCTGTGGAGATACTAATCTGTGACCTCCCTGTGGAGATACTACTCTGTGACCTCCCTGTGGAGATACTACTCTGTGGAGATACTACTCTGTTGAGATACTACTCTGTGGAGATACTACTCTGTGGAGATACTACTCTGTGACCTCCCTGTGGAGATACTACTCTGTGGAGATACTACTCTGTTGAGATACTACTCTGTGGAGATACTACTCTGTGGAGATACTACTCTGTGGAGATACTACTCTGTGACCTCCCTGTGGAGATACTACTCTGTGGAGATACTACTCTGTGGAGATACTAATCTGTGACCTCCCTGTGGAGATACTACTCTGTGACCTCCCTGTGGAGATACTACTCTGTGGAGATACTACTCTGTTGAGATACTACTCTGTGGAGATACTACTCTGTGACCTCCCTGTGGAGATACTACTCTGTGGAGATACTACTCTGTGGAGATACTAATCTGTGACCTCCCTGTGGAGATACTACTCTGTGACCTCCCTGTGGAGATACTACTCTGTGGAGATACTACTCTGTGGAGATACTAATCTGTGACCTCCCTGTGGAGATACTACTCTGTGACCTCCCTGTGGAGATACTACTCTGTGGAGATACTACTCTGTGGAGATACTACTCTGTGGAGATACTACTCTGTGGAGATACTACTCTGTGACCTCCCTGTGGAGATACTACTCTGTGGAGATACTACTCTGTGGAGATACTACTCTGTGGAGATACTAATCTGTGACCTCCCTGTGGAGATACTACACTGTGACCTCCCTGCAGAGAAAGTCAAACTCACAATGAAAGTCAAACACGGCACAACACATTGAAAACAACAACTGCATTCTCTGGGTGCAGGCATAGGGTACGTCCCAAATGGTAGGTCTCTTATATAAGTGCACTAGTTTTGACCAGAGCCCGGCTGTGCACTATATAGGAAATAGGATGCCATAGGGAATAGGATGCCATTCGGGACGGGTCACCATAGTTTTTCAGTATATAAATTAGGGTACAGTGAAGCACAGTACCAGAAGCCCAGTTTACAGTCACGTCCGGCTGTGATGTACCAACTCTTCCTCCAGTGCAGTGCTCATTAACCAGTCTGTATCAACTCAGATACATCACACTCTTTTAAATAGCGCACTAGTTTTGACCAGAGCCCGGCTGTGATGTACCAACTCTTCCTCCAGTGCAGTGCTCATTAACCAGTCTGTATCAACTCAGATACATCACACTCTTTTAACATGCGATGGGTTGTGTCACCATACGACTCAATACTCCACATGTACAACTATGCCGAGTAAACAAATCTCCCTGCATTCGTTGGGTTTAGACTTTATTTTTTTCCTAAATAAAAGTTTATCTCAGAGCAGTTTTCCTAGTATTTATTAGATTTCTAAGTTATAGTAGCGAGGAGGTTTATTTGGGTAGGCAGGGTAGGCTAGAGGTTAGAGTGTTGGACTAGTAACCGCAAGGTTGCAAGTTCAAATCCCCGAGCTGAAAAAGGTACAAATCTGTCGTTCTGCCCCTGAACAAGGCAGTTAACCCACTAGGCTGTCATTGGAAATAAGAATTTGTTCTTAACTTGCCTAGGTAAATAAAAGTATAAAATAAATATTAGCTGGGTTAGAAACACATCCTGATCCACCAGAGACTGCTGAACAGAAAGTACGGCAACACCGTGTCAGAGACGAGCCTTCTATCTCTGTAAAGTGTGGCGGCTTGCATTAAACAACGTGACACTTTTATCATATTTAGAAAAATGTTAAAAAAGGATATGCCGGAGTCTTTGTTTTCTCCTCACAAATATATAAATAGCTAAGTGGATTTGCATGTATCTGACGTTTGAAATATATTACCCTCAAACGCTCTTATCTAATATGATAAAATGATAAATCGTGCATCAATGTCTGTAAGCGGCAAACCTGTCGTCCACAGATATAAGCACTGGAGCTCTTACTCAGGGAGGAAGACGTCAACACTGGAAATCCTCACGTTTTAATGTCAAATTTGTCATTATGGGTATTGTGTGTATTTTGATGAGGGGGGGGGAATCAATTTTATCCATTTTAGAATAAGACTTTAACAATATTCTAAAACGGATAAAATTACTCATAATGACAAAGCAAAAAATATATATAAAAAAATATAACAATTATGAATTATTACGTTTACTTAAGTATTCAAACCTTTTACTCAGTACTTTGTTGAAGCACCTTTGGCAGCGATTACAGCCTCGGGTCTTCTTTGGTAATGATGCTACAAGCTTGGCACGCCTGTATTTGGGGAGTTTCTCCCGTTCTTCTCTGCAGATCCTCTCAAGCTCTGTCAGGTTGGATGGGGAGTGTTGCTGCACAGCTACATTCAGGTCTCTCCATGTTCGTTCTGGTTCAAGTACGGGCTCTGGCTGGGCCACTCAAGGACATTCAGAGAGTTGTCCCGAAGCTATTTCTGTGTTGTCTTGTCCGTGTGCCTAGGGTCATTGTCCTGATGGAAGGTGAACCTTCGCCCCAGTCTGAGGTCCTGAGTGCTCTGGAGCAGGTTTTTATGAAGGATCTCTCTTTACTTTGCTCCTGTCATCTTTCCCTCGATCCTGCCAAGTCTCCCAGTCCCTCCCTCTGAAAAACATCCCCACAGCATGATGCTGCCACCACCACGCATCAACATAGGGATGGTGACAGGTTTCCTCCAGACGTGATGCTTGCCATCTCCATAGAGGAACTCTGGAGCTCAGTCAGAGTGACCATTGGGTTCTTGGTCACCTTCCTGACCAAGGTCCTTCTCCCCCCATTGCTCAGTTTGGCCGGGCAGCCAGCTCTAGGAAGAGTCTTGGTGGTTCCAAACTTCTTCCATTTAAGAATGATGGAAGCCACTGTGTTCTGGGGGGGGGATCTTCACAGCTGCAGAATTTTTGGGGTTCGGGTCTCGGAGCTCTACGGACTATTCCTTTGACCTCATGGCTTGGTTTTTATCCTGACATGCACTGTCAACTGTGAGACCTTATATAGACAGGTGTGTGGCTTTCAAAATCATGTCCAGTCAATTGAATTTACCACAGATTGAATTCAATGAAGTTGGAGAAACAACTCAAGGATGATCAATGGAATTTTGACTCAATTTTGTGTCTCATGGCAAAGGGTCTGAATACTTATGCAAAAAATGCATTTCTGTTTTCTATTTTTTATACATTTTCAAACATTTCAAAAAATGTTTTTGTTTTTGCTTTTTCACTATGGGGTATTGTGTGTAGATTGATGAGGATTTTTATTTTATTTAATCCATTTTAGAATAAGGTTGTAATGTAACAAAATGTGGAAAAAGTAATGTCAGAATGCACGGTTTATACAGGATCAGTTCAATAGCATATGTACAATGTAAACGCAGAGTGTGAGATCCTGCTGGAGAAGAGTATAGTCCGCATTCCAAATGGCAGCCACAGTTATCCAACGACAAGCTAACCGTATCTTAGCAACTAGGCAGAAGGATAAATATTATGGACAGAATTGCATTTCCCTTTCCACCAAACTCTACCAAAAATGACCACCAAACTTGACCTAAATTGACCTAACAAAGTTCGTTATCTTATGACAACAGACGCATATACTGTACATCCCAAATGGTGCCCTATTCCCTGTATAGTGCACTACTTTTGACCAGAGCCTTATGGACCCTAGTAAAAAAAAACGAGTGCACTATATATGAAACAGGGTACCATTGGGGACGTACATGGACTACCAGCTAGAGTTCTGGTGCTAGAGTAATGATATGACCATCAGCTGAAGCAGATCAACATGGTGGCTCGCTCCACGCACCAATTTCACTAATTATTGTAATCAGATATGCAGTTTGACACTTTCTACCTTGGATGTATACACACTCGTACACACACACACAAACACAAATATACTCATTAATAATGAATGAATTAACTAATTCTCTAATTAATTTCATGCTCTTTTGTTTTCTCGACCTTTGGAGGGGTGTCAGAGACGTGGAGTGAGATCTGATTGGCCCCCCAGAATGCACCTCTCTGAGGAATCAGGGAGCAAAGCACGGAATCTCAATCTGTATTCGCAGAGGATAACCACACACCAGCTGCTCTCTGATCAAACACCAGAGTGTGTGTGTGTATGTGTCTGTGTGAGTGCACAAGCATGTGTGTATATTTGCAGAATGTGTCATTGTGTGTCTTGATCAAGATAAAGCATTGAAAAATAACGTTTAACCTTTTCATTTTGAAAGCTAACATTATTGTTTGTCTGTCTTTGCTAATTGCACAATCAATAAACCAACATAATTCCTTCTGCATACAAGCTAAGAGATGAAAAGTGAAATAAACCCAAGAATCCTTCCTTTGTGACTCATCTTGCTGTATTGAGTGCCAGATTGAAAAACGATGAATGACAATTAAACTGTTCATCCGTGTGTATGCCCCATTATCTTACCATGCTGTCAAATGACCCACTAACACACCAGCAACCCACATCTAACTACCAACCCCATCACTACCAGTAACTACCAACCCCATCACTACCAGTAACTACCAACCCCATCACTACCAGTAACTACCAAACCCCACTACTACCAGTAACTACCCAAACCCCATCACTACCAGTAACTACCAACCCCATCACTACCAGTAACTACCCAACCCCATCACTACCAGTAACTACCAAACCCCACTACTACCAGTAACTACCAACCCCACTACTACCAGTAACTACCAACCCATCACTACCAGTAACTTCCAACCCCATCACTACCAGTAACTACCAACCCCACTACTACCAGTACCTACCAACCCCACTACTACCAGTAACTCCCAACCCCACTACTACCAGTAACTACCAACCCCACTACTACCAGTAACTACCAACCCCACTACTACCAGTAACTCCCAACCCATCACTACCAGTAACTACCAACCCCATCACTAACAGTAACTACCAACCCCATCACTACCAGTAACTACCAACCCCATCACTACCAGTAACTACCAACCCATCACTAACAGTAACTACAAACCCCATCACTAACAGTAACTACCAACCCCACTACTACCAGTAACTACCAAACCCCACTACTACCGGTAACTACCAAACCCCACTACTACCAGTAACTACCAACCCCACTACTACCAGTAACTACCAACCCCATCACTACCAGTAACTACCAACCCCATCACT
Organism: Oncorhynchus kisutch; assembly: GCF_002021735.2. Taxonomy (NCBI): domain Eukaryota; kingdom Metazoa; phylum Chordata; class Actinopteri; order Salmoniformes; family Salmonidae; genus Oncorhynchus; species Oncorhynchus kisutch. The sequence goes on along the minus strand of NW_022262705.1, from coordinate 117,410 downwards.
ACCAGTAACTACCAACCCATCACTAACAGTAACTACAAACCCCATCACTAACAGTAACTACCAACCCCACTACTACCAGTAACTACCAAACCCCACTACTACCAGTAACTACCAAACCCCACTACTACCAGTAACTACCAAACCCCACTACTACCAGTAACTACCAAACCCCACTACTACCAGTAACTACCAAACCCCACTACTACCAGTAACTACCAACCCCACTACTACCAGTAACTACCAACCCCATCACTACCAGTAACTACCAACCCCATCACTACCAGTAACTACCAACCCCACTACTACCAGTAACTACCAACCCCATCACTACCAGTAACTACCAACCCCATCACTAACAGTAACTACCAACCCCATCACTACCAGTAACTACCAACCCATCACTAACAGTAACTACAAACCCCATCACTAACAGTAACTACCAACCCCACTACTACCAGTAACTACGAAACCCCACTACTACCAGTAACTACCAAACCCCACTACTACCAGTAACTACCAACCCCACTACTACCAGTAACTACCAACCCCATCACTACCAGTAACTACCAACCCCATCACTACCAGTAACTACCCACCCCATCACTACCAGTAACTACCAACCCCATCACTACCAGTAACTACCAACCCATCACTACTAGTAACTACCAACCCCATCACAACCAGTAACTACCAACCCCATCACTAACAGTAACTCCCAACCCCATCACTAACAGTAACTACCAAACCCCACTACTAACAGTAACTACCAACCCCACTACTACCAGTAACTACCAACCCCATCACTACCAGTAACTCCCAACCCATCACTACCAGTAACTACCAACCCCATCACAACCAGTAACTACCAACCCCATCACTAACAGTAACTACCAACCCCATCACTACCAGTAACTACCAAACCCCACTACTAACAGTAACTACCAACCTCACTACTAACAGTAACTACCAACCCCATCACTACCAGTAACTACCAACCCCATCACTACCAGTAACTACCAACCCCCATCACTAACAGTAACTACCAACCCCATCACTAACAGTAACTACCAACCCCATCACTACCAGTAACTACCAACCCCATCACTACCAGTAACTACCAACCCCATCACTACCAGTAACTACCAACCCCATCACTAACAGTAACTACCAACCCCATCACTAACAGTAACTACCAACCCCATCACTACCAGTAACTGCCAACCCCATCACTACCAGTAACTACCAACCCCATCACTACCAGTAACTACCAACCCCATCACTACCAGTAACTACCAACCCCATCACTAACAGTAACTACCAACCCCATCACTAACAGTAACTACCAACCCCATCACTACCAGTAACTACCAACCCCATCACTACCAGTAACTACCAACCCCATCACTTCCAGTAACTACCAACCCCATCACTACCAGTAACTACCAACCCCACTACTACCAGTAACTACCAACCCCATCACTACCAGTAACTACCAACCCATCACTAACAGTAACTACCAACCCCATCACTAACAGTAACTACCAAACCCCATCACTACCAGTAACTACCAACCCCATCACTACCAGTAACTACCAACCCCATCACTACCAGTAACTACCAACCCCACTACTACCAGTAACTTCCAACCCCATCACTACCAGTAACTACCAACCCCACTACTACCAGTAACTACCAACCCCACTACTACCAGTAACTACCAACCCCATCACTACCAGTAACTACCAACCCCATCACTAACAGTAACTACCAACCCCATCACTACCAGTAACTTCCAACCCCATCACTACCAGTAACTACCAACCCCACTACTACCAGTAACTACCAACCCCACTACTACCAGTAACTACCAACCCCACTACTACCAGTAACTCCCAACCCATCACTACCAGTAACTACCAACCCCATCACTAACAGTAACTACCAACCCCATCACTACCAGTAACTACCAACCCCATCACTACCAGTAACTCCCAACCCATCACTAACAGTAACTACAAACACCATCACTAACAGTAACTACCAAACCCCACTACTACCAGTAACTACCAAACCCCACTACTACCAGTAACTACCAAACCCCACTACTACCAGTAACTACCAACCCCACTACTACCAGTAACTACCAACCCCATCACTACCAGTAACTACCAACCCCATCACTACCAGTAACTACCAACCCATCACTAACAGTAACTACAAACCCCATCACTAACAGTAACTACCAACCCCACTACTACCAGTAACTACCAAACCCCACTACTACCAGTAACTACCAAACCCCACTACTACCAGTAACTACCAAACCCCACTACTACCAGTAACTACCAAACCCCACTACTACCAGTAACTACCAACCCCACTACTACCAGTAACTTCCAACCCCATCACTACCAGTAACTACCAACCCCATCACTACCAGTAACTCCCAACCCCACTACTACCAGTAACTACCAACCCCATCACTACCAGTAACTACCAACCCCATCACTAACAGTAACTACCAACCCCATCACTACCAGTAACTACCAACCCATCACTAAGAGTAACTACAAACCCCATCACTAACAGTAACTACCAACCCCACTACTACCAGTAACTACCAAACCCCACTACTACCAGTAACTACCAAACCCCACTACTACCAGTAACTACCAACCCCACTACTACCAGTAACTACCAACCCCATCACTACCAGTAACTACCAACCCCATCACTACCAGTAACTACCAACCCCATCACTACCAGTAACTACCAACCCCATCACTACCAGTAACTACCAACCCATCACTACCAGTAACTACCAACCCCATCACAACCAGTAACTACCAACCCCATCACTAACAGTAACTACCAACCCCATCACTACCAGTAACTACCAAACCCCACTACTAACAGTAACTACCAACCCCACTACTACCAGTAACTACCAACCCCACTACTACCAGTAACTACCAACCCCATCACTACCAGTAACTACCAACCCATCACTACCAGTAACTACCAACCCCATCACAACCAGTAACTACCAACCCCATCACTAACAGTAACTACCAACCCCATCACTACCAGTAACTACCAAACCCCACTACTAACAGTAACTACCAACCTCACTACTAACAGTAACTACCAACCCCATCACTACCAGTAACTACCAACCCCATCACTACCAGTAACTACCAAACCCCATCACTAACAGTAACTACCAACCCCATCACTAACAGTAACTACCAACCCCATCACTACCAGTAACTACCAACCCCATCACTACCAGTAACTACCAACCCCATCACTACCAGTAACTACCAACCCCATCACTAACAGTAACTACCAACCCCATCACTAACAGTAACTACCAACCCCATCACTACCAGTAACTACCAACCCCATCACTAACAGTAACTACCAACCCCATCACTACCAGTAACTACCAACCCCATCACTACCAGTAACTACCAACCCCATCACTAACAGTAACTACCAACCCCATCACTAACAGTAACTACCAACCCCATCACTACCAGTAACTACCAACCCCATCACTACCAGTAACTACCAACCCCATCACTTCCAGTAACTACCAACCCCATCACTACCAGTAACTACCAACCCCACTACTACCAGTAACTACCAACCCCATCACTACCAGTAACTACCAACCCCACTACTACCAGTAACTACCAACCCCACTACTACCAGTAACTACCAACCCCATCACTACCAGTAACTACCAACCCCATCACTAACAGTAACTACCAACCCCATCACTACCAGTAACTACCAACCCCATCACTACCAGTAACTACCAACCCCATCACTACCAGTAACTGCCAACCCCATCACTACCAGTAACTACCAACCCCACTACTACCAGATGTCAGCAATACATATGGAAATGCTGTTACATGTTTCTTTACCAAGACAGGTTAGGTTACGCCCACTTCCACTGCTGATGTTTCATTACCAAGACAGGTTAGGTTACACCCACTTCCACTGCTGATGTTTCATTACCAAGACAGGTTAGGTTACACCCACTGCCACTGCTGATGTTTCATTACCAAGACAGGTTAGGTTACACCCACTTCCACTGCTGATGTTTCATTACCAAGACAGGTTAGGTTACACCCACTTCCACTGCTGATGTTTCATTACCAAGACAGGTTAGGTTACACCCACTTCCACTGCTGATGTTTCATTAACAAGACAGGTTAGGTTACACCCACTTCCACTGCTGGAAGTGGGTGTAGGTACTATAATAGGTACTATAATAATCTGACCATGTAGGTACTATAATAATCTGACCATGTAGGTACTATAATAATCTGACCATGTAGGTACTATGATAATCTGACCATATAGGTACTATAATAATCTGACCATATAGGTACTATAATAATCTGACCATGTAGGTACTATAATAATCTGACCATGTAGGTACTATAATAATCTGACCATGTAGGTTCTATAAAAATCTGACCATGTAGGTACTATGATAATCTGACCATGTAGGTACTATAATAATCTGACCATGTAGGTACTATGATAATCTGACCATGTAGGTACTATGATAATCTGACCACATAGGTACTATTAAACACAGAGTATTATTCTATATGGTGTATCATTAAACATGTAGTATTATTACACATGTAGTATTATTAAACATGTAGTATTATTAAACATGTAGTATTATTAAACATGTAGTATTATTAAACATGTAGTATTATTAAACATGTAGTATTATTATATATGGTTTATCATTAAACATGTAGTATTATTAAACATGTAGTATTATTAAACATGTAGTATTATTATATAATAATCATTAAACATGGAGTATTATTACACATGTAGTATTATTAAACACGTAGTATTATTAAACATGTAGTATTATTAAACATGTAGTATTATTATATATGGTTTATCATTAAACATGTAGTATTATTAAACATGTAGTATTATTAAACATGTAGTATTATTAAACATGTAGTATTATTATATATGGTGTATCATTAAACATGTAGTATTATTATATATGGTGTATCATGAAACATGTAGTATTATTAAACATGTAGTATTATTACACATGTAGTATTATTAAACATGTAGTATTATTCAACATGTAGTATTATTATATATGGTGTATCATTAAACATGTAGTATTATTAAACACGTAGTATTATTATATATGGTGTATCATGAAACATGTAGTATTATTAAACATGTAGTATTATTACACATGTAGTATTATTAAACATGTAGTATTATTCAACATGTAGTATTATTATATATGGTGTATCATTAAACATGTAGTATTATTAAACACGTAGTATTATTATATATGGTGTATTATTCAACACGTAGTATTATTATATATGGTGTATTATTCAACATGGAGTATTATTATATATGGTGTATTATTAAACACGTAGTATTATTATATATGGTGTATCATTAAACATGTAGTATTATTATATATGGTGTATTATTCAACACGTAGTATTATTATATATGGTGTATTATTAAACACGTAGTATTATTATATATGGTGTATTATTCAACATGGAGTATTATTATATATGGTGTATTATTAAACATGTAGTATCATTCAACATGTAGTATTATTATATATGGTGTATTATTAAACACGTAGTATTATTATATATGGTGTATCATTAAACATGTAGTATTATTATATATGGTGTATCATTAAACATGTAGTATTATTATATATGGTGTATCATTAAACATGTAGTATTATTATATATGGTGTATCATTAAACATGTAGTATTATTATATACGGTGTATCATTAAACATGTAGTATTTCTCACCCATCTGACCCGACTTCTCTAACAATCACGTTCTTCCTCAGAGCCGCAGGGTAACCTTCTCATAATGGGAGGAAACAGGTACGCTGTTCTTTTCCAACAGACTTCATGAACTAACCTCCTGTGACACAAGAGGATGTGAGGTCAACTGTCTGTGGAGTTGAGTCGGTGTGCGTCCCAAATGCCACCCTATTCCCTATTTAGCGTACTACTCTTGTCCAGAGCTCGGGTCAAAAGCAGAGAAATGAATAGGCAATAGGGTAGCATTTGGGACAAAGCCTGGATTTAATGTTGGTTCTCACCTCATCATCTATCTCCACTCCAACAGTAAAATGTAACACGTAATTCACTCGGAGGTTATTAACGTGAAGGACCAGGTCAAAACCAACTGCCACACATTCTCTCCGCACAACGTAATTGCAATGTATTAAATCACTGTCTACCACATTTTACAAGCACACACACGCACACACACACACACACACACACACACACACACACACACACACACACACACACACACACACACACACACACACACACACACACACACACACACACACACACACACACACACACACACACACACACACACAGTGTTAAAACAACTGAATGTAAGACATCGAGAACACTGAGCAGAATTTCACAGTTTCACTTACAATACAGGAGATCACTCTATACAGACAAACTGGAGATCACTCTATACAGACAGACAGGAGATCACTCTATACAGACAGACAGGAGAACACTCTATACAGACAGACAGGAGATCACTCTATACAGACAGACAGGAGATCACTCTAAACAGACAGACAGGACAACACTCTATACAGACAGACAGGAGAACACTCTATACAGACAGACAGGAGATCACTCTATACAGACAGACAGGAGATCACTCTATACAGACAGACAGGACAACACTCTATACAGACAGACAGGAGATCACTCTATACAGACAGACAGGACAACACTCTATACAGACAGATAGGAGAACACTTTATACAGACAGATAGGAGATCACTCTATGCAGACAATTTATTTGCTAATTAATTAATAAAAAATCCTACAATGTGATTTTCTGGATTTGTTTTCAAATTTTGTCTGTCATAGTTGAAGTGTACCTATGATGAAAATTACAGGCCTCTCTCATCTTTTTCAGTGGGAGAACTTGTACAATTGGTGGCTGACTAAATACTTTTTTGCCCCACTGTATATTGGCATGGGTGTTGTTCGGCCCGAGAAGCCGGTGTTGGGAGGATATATATTGGAACGGGTGTTGTTAGGCCCGAGAAGCCGGTGTTGGGAGGATATATATTGGCATGGGTGTTGTTAGGCCCGAGAAGCCGGTGTTGGGAGGACATATATTGGCATGGGTGTTGTTAGGCCCGAGAAGCCAGTGTTGGGAGGATATATATTGGAACGGGTGTTGTTAGGCCCGAGAAGCCGGTGTTGGGAGGATATATATTGGCATGGGTGTTGTTCGGCCCGAGAAGCCGGTGTTGAGATATTCAAATAATGACTGACATATTTTTATTAAAATTAAAACTTTATTTTGTTTGAATTTATTCATACTATTTCATCCTTCCACAAGATATAGTCCGCACTATCGGTTCGGCAGCCAGAGACGCGACCCAATCGTTCAGTCTTTTTGTTCTGTATCTATTGATGTTTTTAAATGTTCCATTGCCATACTGGCTGGCAATGTTATTATCCTTTGCTTGCTAGCCAACTAAGGCTAACGTACAGTCACGTCAACAACGCAGCCAGAAAAACGTCAGTAACCACATTTGCATTTGTTTAAGCTGATTTCTACTGACATTTATTTGGATACATCCATAACAATGAGCTAATGAGCCTAATGAGACACCATTTGTCTTGGCATAGAAAACGTGCTCTCTCGTCAGAACACTGTTGTTCAGAGGAACTAGCCAACAACACAGCTAAACACAATCTCTTTTTCAAATGGCATTTCTTTGTATACATTGCCTTTGGAAAGTACCCATGACTCTTTCCACATTTTGTTACGTTAAAGCTGTGGTAGCAGCATCAGAATTAGGTAGGTAACATTGATAAATAAGATGTTTTATCAATTTTCATAAGTCTGCTTATGTGGAAAAAGTTGCTTGGGCCGCAGAGAGGGGAGAGGTCAGGATTGTCTTCATATGTAAACATATCTTTTAAACCATATGAGGGGATGATTGAGGGGGAACCAATTATCTCTTGGCTCCACAATGTCTGTGTGCCAGTCACTCCCTACTTTTCCCATTGGGGAGAGGAGGATGGCAGTGTCTGGAACCAGCTAACCGATCGCTGCAGCTGTACATAGTCCATCGGTATATAGCCCACCCAATTTACCTACCTCATCCCCATACTGTTTTTATTTTATTTACTTTTCTGCTCTTTTGCACACCAGTATCTCTACTTGCACACTGTTCATCTGATTATTTATCACTCCAGTGTTAATCTGCTAAATTGTAATTATTCACTCCTATGGCCTATTTAATGCCTACCTCCTCATGCCTTTTGCACACAATGTATATAGATAATTTTTGTTCTACTATGTTACTGACTTGTTTGTTGTTTATTGTTTACTCCATGTGTAACTCTGTGTTGTTGTCTGTTCACACTGCTATACTTTATCTTGGCCAGGTCGCAGTTGCACATGAGAACTTGTTATCAATTAGCCTACCTGGTTAAATAAAGGTGAAATAAAAAAAATAAAAAAAATGGTATGTTCCCTCTGAGGTTGCCCTTATCTTGACCTAGAGGCTCACTCTTCTCTCTGTAAGCTTGTCCAGGAGGGGTTGTATCTTTTTATGGGAGTATCTAGAAACTGACAATTGATATATGCCATTGGATGAGGTAATGTTTTGGTTCTAAGTGGTACCAAGAACAAGGTAGGAACTTTGGTTTAGGAGACCAAACTGAAGGATCATTTATAGCCAATGCTGTCTGGCTATGTGTGTCTTGGTTATAAATTATACCAGGAACTGTTTTGTAAGCACTCTCAGAGAATTAATTTATGGACACTGAATTGATCTGAGAGTCACAGGGCAATGGTGAAGCTCATATAATTAAAGATGGACTTTATGATAACTCTGACTTGTGTGTGGTTTGCTCTCTCATGATTTGGTAATACAGGAAATTTCCACAACAAAGCCTTATTCTAAAATAGATCAAATAAATAAAAATCCTCAGAAATCCTCAGGAATCTAAAAATAGAAAACAGAAAGATCTTATTTTCATAAGTATTCAGACCCTTTGCTATTAGACTCGAAATTGAGCTCAGGTGCATCCTCTGTCCATTGTTCATTCTTTAGATGTTTCTACAACTTGATTGGAGTCCACCTGTGGTACATTCAACTGATTGGACATGATTTGGAAAGACACACACATGTCTATTCAAGGTCCCACAGTTGACAGAGCATCTCAGAGCAAAAACCAAGCCATTTTTGCTTTGTCATTATGGGGTATTGTGTGTGAATTGATGAGGAAAAAAATGTTTTTTAAGAATGTGAAATTTCAGAATAATAGTAGAGAATGATTTATTTAAGCTTTTATTTCTTTCATCGCAGTCCCAGTGGGTCAGAAGTTTACATACACTCAATAAGTATTTGGTAGCATTGCCTTTAAATCGTTTAACTTGGGTCAAACGTTTTGGGTAGCCTTCCACAAGCTTCCCACAATAAGTTGGGTGAATTTTGGCCCAATCCTCTTGACAGAGCTGGTGTAACTGAGTCAGGTTTGTAGGCCTCCTTGCTCGCACACACTTTTTCAGTTCTTCCCACAACTTTTCTGTATAATTTAGGTCAGGGCTTTGTGATGGCCACTCCAATACATTGACTTTGTTGTCCTTACTCCATTTTGCTGCATCTTTGGAAGTATGCTTGGGGCCATTGTCCATTGGAAGACCCATTTGCAACCAAGCTTTAACTGATCTCTTGAGATGTTGCTTCAATATATCCACATCATTTTCCCCCCTCATGATGCCATCCCTTTTGTGAAGTGCACAGGTCCCTCCTGCAGCAAAGCACCCCCACAACATGGTGCTGCCACCCCCGTGCTTCACAGTTGGGATTTTGTTCTTCAGCTTGCAAGCCTCCCCCTTTTTCCTCCAAACATAATGATGGTCATTTTGGACAAATAGTTATATTTTTGTTTCATCAGACCAGAGGACATTTCTCCAAAAAGTACGATCTTTGTCCCCATGTGCAGTTGCAAACCGTAATCTGGCTTTTGTATGGCGGTTTTGGAGCAGTGGCTTCTTCCTTGATGAGTGACCTTTCAGGTTATGTCGATATAGGACTCGTTTTACTGTGGATATAGATACTTTAGTACCTGTTTCCTCCAGCATCTTCACAGGGTCCTTTGCTGTTGTTTTGGGATTGATTTGCACTTTTCGCACCAAAGTATGTTATTCTGTAGGAGACAGAATGCATCTCCTTCCAGAGCGGTGTGATGTCTGTGTGATCCCATGGTGTTAATACTTGCGTACTATTGTTTGTACAGACGAATGTGGTACCTTCAGTCATTTGGAAATTGCTCCCAAGGATGAACCAGACTTGTGAAGATCTACACAAAAAAAATTCTGAGGTCTTGACTGATTTCTTTTGATTTTCCCATGATGTCAAGCAAAGAGACACTGAGTTTGAAGGTAGGCCTTGAAATACATCCACAGGTACACCTCCAATTGACTCAAAAGATGTCAATTAGCCTATCAAAAGCTTCTAAAGCCATGACATTCTTTTCAGGAATTTTCCAAGCTGTTTAAAGGCACAGTCAACTTAGTGTATGTAAACCTCTGACCCACTGGAATTGTGATACAGTGAATTATAAGTGAAATAATCTGTCTGTAAACAATTGTTGGAAAAATGACTTGTGTCATGCACAAAGTAGATGTACTAACCTTCTTGCCAAAACTATAGTTTGTTAACAAGAAATGTGTGGAGTGGATGAAAAATGAGTTGTAATGACTCCAACCTCAGTGTATGTAAACCAGTCTTAATGACTCCAACCTCAGTGTATGTAAACCAGTCTTAATGACTCCAACCTCAGTGTATGTAAACTAGTTTTAATGACTCCAACCTAAGTGTATGTAAACTAGTTGTAATGACTACAACCTAAGTGTATGTAAACTAGTTGTAATGACTCCAACCTAAGTGTATGTAAACTAGTTTTAATGACTCCAACCTAAGTGTATGTAAACTAGTTGTAATGACTCCAACCTAAGTGTATGTAAACTAGTTTTAATGACTCCAACCTAAGTGTATGTAAACTAGTTGTAATGACTCCAACCTAAGTGTATGTAAACTAGTTGTAATGACTCCAACCTCAGTGTATGTAAACTAGTTTTAATGACTCCAACCTCAGTGTATGTAAACTAGTTGTAATGACTCCAACCTCAGTGTATGTAAACTAGTTGTAATGACTCCAACCTAAGTGTATGTAAACTAGTTGTAATGACTCCAACCTCAGTGTATGTAAACTAGTTGTAATGACTCCAACCTCAGTGTATGTAAACTAGTTGTAATGACTCCAACCTAAGTGTATGTAAACTAGTTGTAATGACTCCAACCTCAGTGTATGTAAACTAGTTGTAATGACTCCAACCTCAGTGTATGTAAACTAGTTGTAATGACTCCAACCTCAGTGTATGTAAACTAGTTGTAATGACTCCAACCTCAGTGTATGTAAACTAGTTGTAATGACTCCAACCTAAGTGTATGTAAACTAGTTGTAATGACTCCAACCTCAGTGTATGTAAACTAGTTGTAATGACTCCAACCTAAGTGTATGTAAACTAGTTGTAATGACTCCAACCTCAGTGTATGTAAACTAGTTGTAATGACTCCAACCTAAGTGTATGTAAACTAGTTGTAATGACTCCAACCTAAGTGTATGTAAACTAGTTGTAATGACTCCAACCTAAGTGTATGTAAACTAGTTGTAATGACTCCAACCTAAGTGTATGTAAACTAGTTGTAATGACTCCAACCTAAGTGTATGTAAACTAGTTGTAATGACTCCAACCTAAGTGTATGTAAACTAGTTTTAATGACTCCAACCTCAGTGTATGTAAACTAGTTGTAATGACTCCAACCTCAGTGTATGTAAACTAGTTGTAATGACTCCAACCTCAGTGTATGTAAACTAGTTTTAATGACTCCAACCTAAGTGTATGTAAACTAGTTGTAATGACTCCAACCTAAGTGTATGTAAACTAGTTGTAATGACTCCAACCTCAGTGTATGTAAACTAGTTTTAATGACTCCAACCTCAGTGTATGTAAACTAGTTGTAATGACTCCAACCTCAGTGTATGTAAACTAGTTGTAATGACTCCAACCTCAGTGTATGTAAACTAGTTGTAATGACTCCAACCTAAGTGTATGTAAACTAGTTGTAATGACTCCAACCTCAGTGTATGTAAACTAGTTGTAATGACTCCAACCTCAGTGTATGTAAACTAGTTGTAATGACTCCAACCTAAGTTTATGTAAACTAGTTGTAATGACTCCAACCTAAGTGTATGTAAACTAGTTGTAATGACTCCAACCTAA
>NW_022262705.1:0-100000 GCF_002021735.2 Oncorhynchus kisutch | reverse complement strand
ACTTAGTGTCATCTGGTATTTTGCACCATGAGGTCTGGAGTGAGAGATTATAGGGGACCTGCATAGTGATTTTCTTTAGTATGTGATCAGTCAAGTAAGAATCTGCTTTCAAGGCTCAACATCTGGAATCACTTATTCTGAAATAGGAAAGATCTTTCCCAGTTCCCAGAGAGGGTTCACGATTGGTTCATGACGGGGGAACGACTTGAAATAAAATAGATCTCCTAATGTCAATGTTTTAGCGTGAGATTTCAGAGGCTTATAAGTGTTATAGTGATAGGATCTGCCATTCAGAGGTCCTATTCACTCCTATGACAAGCAAGTCACCCACTGAGAAAGACAGAGACAGACAGAGACATAGGTATAGTAGTATTGTAACAGACAGAGACAGAGGTATAGTAGTATTGTAACAGACAGAGGTATAGTAGTATTGTAACAGACAGAGACAGAGGTATAGTAGTATTGTAACAGACAGAGGTATAGTAGTATTGTAACAGACAGAGACAGAGGTATAGTAGTATTGTAACAGACAGAGGTATAGTAGTATTGTAACAGACAGAGACAGAGGTATAGTAGTATTGTAACAGACAGAGACAGAGGTATAGTAGTATTGTAACAGACAGAGACAGAGGTATAGTAGTATTGTAACAGACAGAGACAGAGACAGAGGTATAGTAGTATTGTAACAGACAGAGACAGAGACAGAGGTATAGTAGTATTGTAACAGACAGAGACAGAGGTATAGTAGTATTGTAACAGACAGAGACAGAGGTATAGTAGTATTGTAACAGACAGAGGTATAGTAGTATTGTAACAGACAGAGACAGAGGCATAGTAGTATTGTAACAGACAGAGACAGAGACAGAGGTATAGTAGTATTGTAACAGACAGAGACAGAGACAGAGGTATAGTAGTATTGTAACAGACAGAGACAGAGGTATAGTAGTATTGTAACAGACAGAGGTATAGTAGTATTGTAACAGACAGAGGTATAGTAGTATTGTAACAGACAGAGGTATAGTAGTATTGTAACAGACAGAGACAGAGGTATAGTAGTATTGTAACAGACAGAGGTATAGTAGTATTGTAACAGACAGAGGTATAGTAGTATTGTAACAGACAGAGACAGAGACAGAGGTATAGTAGTATTGTAACAGACAGAGACAGAGGTATAGTAGTATTGTAACAGACAGAGACAGAGGTATAGTAGTATTGTAACAGACAGAGACAGAGGTATAGTAGTATTGTAACAGACAGAGACAGAGACAGATGTATAGTAGTATTGTAACAGACAGAGACAGAGACAGAGGTATAGTAGTATTGTAACAGACAGAGACAGGTATATGTGTCTCATCTAATCATGTGAATGAAATATCTCTCTTCCTCTATTGGCAGGATGATATCTTTCCCACGTCATACAAAGGGTGGGTCTAATCCTGAATGCTGATTGGTTAAAACTGTATTCCAGCCGGTGTCTATTCCACAAGTTAACATAAGCTAAGTCTGTGATGTTTCTCAGCCAGTGTCAGGAAAATAACCTCACACTCAACGTCAACAAAACTAAGGAGATGATTGTGGACTTCAGGAAACAGCAGAGGGAACACCCCCCCATCCACATCGATGGAACAGTAGTGGAGAGGGTAGCAAGTTTTAAGTTCCTCGGCATACACATCACAGACAAACTGAATTGGTCCACTCACACAGACAGCATCGTGAGGAAGGCGCAGCAGCGCCTCTTCAACCTCAGGAGGCTGAAGAAATTCGGCTTGTCACCAAAAGCACTCACAAACTTCTACAGATGCACAATCGAGAGCATCCTGGCGGGCTGTATCACCGCCTGGTATGGCAACTGCACCGCCCTCAACCGTAAGGCTCTCCAGAGGGTAGTGAGGTCTGCACAACGCATCACCGGGGGCAAACTACCTGCCCTCCAGGACACCTACACCACACGATGCTACAGGAAGGCCATAAAGATCATCAAGGACATCAACCACCCGAGCCACTGCCTGTTCACCCCGCTGTCATCAAGAAGGCGAGGTCAGTACAGGTGCATCAAAGCTGGGACCGAGAGACTGAAAAACAGCTTCTATCTCAAGGCCATCAGACTGTTAAACAGCCACCACTAACATTGAGTGGCTACTGCCAACACACTGTCAATGACACTGACTCTACTCCAGCCACTTTAATCATGGGAATTGATGGGAAATGATGTAAATATATCACTAGCCACTTTAAACAATGCTACCTTATATAATGTTACTTACCCTACATTATTCATCTCATACGCATACGTAGATACTGTACTCTATATCATCTACTGCATCCTTATGTAATACATGTATCACTAGCCACTTTAACTATGCCACTTGGTTTACATACTCATCTCATATGTATATACTGTACTCGATATCATCTACTGTATCTTGCCTATGCTGCTCTGTACCATCACTCATTCATATATCCTTATGTACATATTCTTTATCCCCTTACACTGTGTATAAGACAGTAGTTTTTGGGGGAATTGTTAGTTAGATTACTTGTTCGTTATTACTGCATTGTCGGAACTAGAAGCACAAGCATTTCGCTACACTCGCATTAACATCTGCTAACCATGTGTATGTGACAAATACATTTGATTTGATTATATTCTATTCTACTGTGTCTTAGTCTATGCATTACTCATCTCATACATATATACTGTATTCTATTCTACTGTATCTTAGTCTATGCATTACTCATCTCATATGTATATACTGTATTCTATTCTATTCTACTGTATCTTAGTCTATGCATTACTCATCTCATATGTATATACTGTATTCTATTCTATTCTACTGTGTCTTAGTCTATGCATTACTCATCTCATACATATATACTGTATTCTATTCTATTCTACTGTATCTTAGTCTATGCATTACTCATCTCATACATATATACTGTATTCTATTCTACTGTGTCTTAGTCTATGCATTACTCATCTCATATGTTTACACTGTATTCTATCCTATTCTACTGTATCTTAGTCTATGCATTACTCATCTCATACATATATACTGTATTCTATTCTACTGTGTCTTAGTCTATGCATTACTCATCTCATACATATATACTGTATTCTATCCTATCCTACTGTATCTTAGTCTATGCATTACTCATCTCATATGTTTACACTGTATTCTACTCTATTCTACTGTATCTTAGTCTATGCATTACTCATCTCATACATATATACTGTATTCTACTCTATTCTACTGTATCTTAGTCTATGCATTACTCATCTCATATGTTTACACTGTATTCTACTCTATTCTACTGTATCTTAGTCTATGCATTACTCATCTCATATGTTTACACTGTATTCTATCCTATTCTACTGTATCTTAGTCTATGCATTACTCATCTCATACATATATACTGTATTCTATTCTACTGTGTCTTAGTCTATGCATTACTCATCTCATACATATATACTGTATTCTATTCTAATGTATCTGAGTCTATGCATTACTCATCTCATACATATATACTGTATTCTATCCTATTCTACTGTATCTTAGTCTATGCATTACTCATCTCATACATATATACTGTATTCTATTCTACTGTATCTTAGTCTATGCATTACTCATCTCATACATATATACTGTATTCTATTCTAATGTATCTGAGTCTATGCATTACTCATCTCATACATATATACTGTATTCTATGCTACTGTATCTTAGTCTATGCATTACTCATCTCATATGTTTACACTGTATTCTATTCTATTCTAATGTATCTTAGTCTATGCATTACTCATCTCATATGTTTACACTGTATTCTATCCTATTCTAATGTATCTTAGTCTATGCATTACTCATCTCATATGTTTACACTGTATTCTATCCTATTCTAATGTATCTTAGTCTATGCATTACTCATCTCATACATATATACTGTATCCTATTCTAATGTATCTTAGTCTATGCATTACTCATCTCATATGTTTACACTGTATTCTATCCTATTCTACTGTATCTTAGTCTATGCATTACTCATCTCATACATATATACTGTATCCTATTCTAATGTATCTTAGTCTATGCATTACTCATCTCATATGTTTACACTGTATTCTATCCTATTCTACTGTATCTTAGTCTATGCATTACTCATCTCATACATATATACTGTATCCTATTCTAATGTATCTTAGTCTATGCATTACTCATCTCATATGTTTACACTGTATTCTATCCTATTCTAATGTATCTTAGTCTATGCATTACTCATCTCATACATATATACTGTATTCTATTCTACTGTATCTTAGTCTATGCATTACTCATCTCATACATATATACTGTATCCTATTCTACTGTATCTTAGTCTATGCATTACTCATCTCATACATATATACTGTATCCTATTCTAATGTATCTTAGTCTATGCATTACTCATCTCATATGTTTACACTGTATTCTATCCTATTCTAATGTATCTTAGTCTATGCATTACTCATCTCATACATATATACTGTATTCTATTCTACTGTATCTTAGTCTATGCATTACTCATCTCATACATATATACTGTATCCTATTCTACTGTATCTTAGTCTATGCATTACTCATCTCATATGTTTACACTGTATTCTATCCTATTCTAATGTATCTTAGTCTATGCATTACTCATCTCATACATATATACTGTATTCTATTCTACTGTATCTTAGTCTATGCATTACTCATCTCATACATATATACTGTATCCTATTCTACTGTATCTTAGTCTATGCATTACTCATCTCATATGTTTACACTGTATTCTATCCTATTCTAATGTATCTTAGTCTATGCATTACTCATCTCATACATATATACTGTATTCTATTATACTGTATCTTAGTCTATGCATTACTCATCTCATACATATATACTGTATCCTATTCTACTGTATCTTAGTCTATGCATTACTCATCTCATATGTTTACACTGTATTCTATCCTATTCTAATGTATCTTAGTCTATGCATTACTCATCTCATACATATATACTGTATTCTATTCTACTGTATCTTAGTCTATGCATTACTCATCTCATACATATATACTGTATCCTATTCTACTGTATCCTAGTCTATGTCGCTCTGACATTGATCGTATAAATATTTATATGTTCTTACTTCCTTTCCTTTACTTTAGATGTGTGTGTACTGGGAATATGTTGTGAAATTGTTAGATATTACTGCACTGTCGGAAGTAGAAGCACAAGCATTTCAATACAACCCGCAATAACATCTGCTAACCATGTGTATGTGACCAATAAAATTGGATTTTATTTGATGTAAATGTGCTAGTTAGCTAGCTCCATTTCTTTTACTGATTGGGATTTACCTCTCAGTCTTTCTGTGTCTCTCTGCTGAACATATCAGTCAACCAGACCGATGTCTTTCTGTCTCTCTCTGCTGAACAAATCAGTCAACCAGACCGATGTCTTTCTGTCTCTCTCTGCTGAACAAATCAGTCAACCAGACCGATGTCTTTCTGTCTCTCTCTGCTGAACATATCAGTCAACCAGACCGATGTCTTTCTGTCTCTCTCTGCTGAACATATCAGTCAACCAGACCAATGTCTTTCTGTCTCTCTCTGCTGAACATATCAGTCAACCAGACCGATGTCTTTCTGTGTCTCTCTGCTGAACATATCAGTCATCCAGACCGATGTCTTTCTGTCTCTCTGCTGAACATATCAGTCAACCAGACCGATGTCTTTCTGTCTCTCTCTGCTGAACATATCAGTCAACCAGACCGATGTCTTTCTGTGTCTCTCTGCTGAACATATCAGTCAACCAGACCGATGTCTTTCTGTGTCTCTGCTGAACATATCAGTCAACCAGACCGATGTGTTTCTGTCTCTCTGCTGAACATATCAGTCAACCAGACCGATGTCTTTCTGTGTCTCTCTCTGCTGAACATATCAGTCAACCAGACTGAATAATGATGATGATGATGAAGGCTAAATCAAATGTTGTTAATCTAATGTTATGCTGCTGTGGCAGTATTGTTAATATTGGGGGGCTTGACAACGATTTTGGGGGGAAATTATACCACCACCCAAAAGGGCACTTTGGAGACTGGAAGGGTAGAGCCCTATCTGTGCACATGGCTGACTCTTACTCAACGATCAGCTAGCTGCACGTCATTATGGCATGGTTCCCTTTCAGGGATTTGGTGTGCTCTTGGCTGGTCCCCTAAACAGAGAGAGCCTCCCTGTAAGGGATTTGGTGTGTTCTTAGCAGGTCTCCTGAACAGAGAGAGACTCCCTGTAAGGGATTTGGTGTGTTCTTAGCAGGTCTCCTCAACAGAGAGAGACTCCCTGTAAGGAATTTGGTGTGTTCTTAGCAGGTGTCTTGAACAGAGAGTCTCCCTGTAAGGAATTTGGTGTGTTCTTAGCAGGTGTCTTGAACAGAGAGAGTCTCCCTGTAAGGTATTTGGTGTGTTCTTTGCAGGTCTCCTGAACAGAGAGAGACTCCCTGTAAGGAATTTGGTCTATACTTTGCAGGTCTCATACACAGGGGATGAAAAAAAGAGATATCCTCAAAAGAACGAGTCCTGGCAGTAAGTGCCAGCCTCTAGAAAACCCTTTTTACCATCCATCGCTAGTAGATTCTCCCCCACTGCACAAACAGTTTATCTCCAAACAATCACTCTAACGTAAATGGACGTGTGAAAACCTCTTCCTCAGTCAGGACTGGAAACTGAGAGGTAAAGGCTCATAGAATAATATGGCAGCCTCCCAAATGGTACCCCTATTATTGGCTGACAACTCACCCTGAATTTAATTCCACCGTTCTATCGATCTCTATATACATTCTGTCTGAAACTGCCGTCCTAGAAGTTGTTTCTGTGAATTTCCATATGAGGGGCATTGTACAATTAAAACATAAAAAAATTATAAATCAGCAATTGGATGGTCTCTAACAAATCTAACCAATCAGAGTATCAAAGTGGATGACGTCATAATATATATACGCCAGCTCTGGTCCAACCCATCGATTTCTAGGACCAATCAGAACGGTCGGAATGTGTTCCCATTGTAGAAATCATCAGGGAGGAAGGCTAGTCCAGACTGATGGTCAATAAGAAACGTCAGTTGGTCGGAGTGATGGGTAGTAGCCACGGTAACCCTGTTCCCTATATAGTGCATTACATTTGACCAGAGCCCATAGGGACACCAGCTCTGAGTGCTGTCTACGACGTATAGAGTCTCAGACATATGTTATTCATCTACTTCTCTGAAAGACAGAAACTTCCTTTTAGAAAAGGTCATCAAAGTCTAAAAAGGGTTTAAACTACCTGAGTGATTGATTGATTGGTTTAAACTACCTGATTGATTGATTGGTTTAAACTACCTGATTGACTGGTTGATTGGTTTAAACTACCTGATTGATTGATTGGTTTAAACTACCTGATTGACTGGTTGATTGGTTTAAACTACTCGATTGATTTGTTTAAACTACCTGATTGATTGATTGGTTTAAACTACCTGATTGACTGGTTGATTGGTTTAAACTACCCGATTGATTGGTTTAAACTACCTGATTGATTGGTTTAAACTACCTGATTGATTGATTGATTGGTTTAATCTACCTGATTGATTGATTGATTGATTGGTTTAAACTTCCCGATTGACTGGTTGATTGGTTTAAACTACCCGATTGATTGGTTTAAACTACCTGATTGATTGGTTTAAACTACCTAATTGATTGGTTTAAACTACCTAATTGATGGTTTGATTTAAACTACCTGATTGATTGCTTGATTGGTTTAAACTACCTGATTGATTGATTGGTTTAAACTACCTGATTGATTGATTGATTGGTTTAAACTACCTGATTGACTGGTTGATTGGTTTAAACTACCTGATTGATTGATTGGTTTAAACTACCTGATTGACTGGTTGATTGGTTTAAACTACCCGATTGATTGGTTTAAACTACCTGATTGATTGATTGGTTTAAACTACCTGATTGACTGGTTGATTGGTTTAAACTACCCGATTGATTGGTTTAAACTACCTGATTGATTGGTGTAAACTACCTGATTGATTGATTGATTGGTTTAATCTACCTGATTGATTGATTGATTGATTGGTTTAAACTTCCCGATTGACTGGTTGATTGGTTTAAACTACCCGATTGATTGGTTTAAACTACCTGATTGATTGGTTTAAACTACCTAATTGATTGGTTTAAACTACCTAATTGATGGTTTGATTTAAACTACCTGATTGATTGCTTGATTGGTTTAAACTACCTGATTGATTGCTTGATTGATCGGCTTAAACTACCTGATTGATTGATTAGTTTAAACAACCTGATTGATTGCTTGATTGATTGGTTTAACCACCTGCTCAATTGATTGGTTTAAACTACCTGATTGATTGCTTGATTGATTGGTTTAAACTACCTGATTGATTGATTGGTTTAAACTACCTAATTGATTGATTGATTGATTGATTGGTTTAAACTACCTCTTTGATTGATTGATTGGTTTAAACTACCTCATTGATTGATTGATTGATTGGTTGGTTTAAACTACCTCATTGATTGATTGATTGATTGATTGGTTGGTTTAAACTACCTCATTGATTGATTGATTGATTGATTGGTTTAAACTACCTGATTGATTGATTGATTGGTTTAAACAACCTGATTGATTGATTTAAACTACCTCATTGATTGATTGATTGATTGATTGGTTTAAACTACCTGATTGATTGATTGATTGGTTTAAACTACCTCATTGATTGATTGATTGATTGGTTTAAACTACCTGATTGATTGATTGATTGGTTTAAACTACCTGATTGATTGATTGATTGGTTTAAACTACCTGATTGATTGATTGATTGGTTTAAACTACCTGATTGATTGATTGATTGATTGGTTTAAACTACCTGATTGATTGATTGATTGATTGGTTTAAACTACCTGATTGATTGATTGATTGATTGGTTTAAACTACCTGATTGATTGATTGGTTTAAACTACCTGATTGATTGATTGGTTTAAACTACCTGATTGATTGATTGATTGGTTTAAACTACTGCATCCTTCTAAAAAGCATTGACTGTTTCTTTGTTGAAGGAACGTAGTAGCATCCTACTACCACTGGTGAAAACCTGCATGACTGTATTACTGGTGTAATAATGGCACCAGAAGGGACGGCTGCCATTTTACAAGCTCCTAGACAATTGTGCTATTTTGTGTGTTTTTTTTACATTGTTTCTAACTTATTTTGTACATAATGTTGTTGCTGCAGGCTCTTATTACTGAAAATAACTTCTGGATATCAGAACAGCTGCAACACCATCAGAACATCACAATATGTTACCTCCTATCTCCATTCAGCTGTAACACCACCAGAACATCACAATATGTTACCTCCTATCTCCATTCAGCTGTAACACCATCAGAACATCACAATATGTTACTTCCTATCTCCATTCAGCTGTAACACCATCAGAACATCACAATATGTCGAACGATGTCACAACAGCTGACATTTGAAAGTGTCCAGAAAACAGAGGAAGAAGAAGAAGACCAAGAGTGTGTAGCGAATGGCACCCTATTCACTACATAGTGCACTACTATGGCACCCTATTCACTACATAGTCCACTACTATGGCACCCTATTCACTACATAGTCCACTACTTTGGCACCCTATTCACTACATAGTCCACTACTATGGCACCCTATTCACTACATAGTCCACTACTATCGCACCATCTTCACTACATAGTCCACTACTTTGGCACCCTATTCACTACATAGTCCACTACTATGGCACCCTATTCACTATATAGTCCACTACTATGGCACCCTATTCACTACATAGTCCACTACTTTGGCACCCTATTCACTACATAGTCCACTACTTTGGCACCCTATTCACTACATAGTCCACTACTTTGGCACCCTATTCACTACATAGTCCACTACTTTGGCACCCTATTCACTACATAGTCCACTACTATGGCACCCTATTCACTACATAGTCCATTACTATGGCACCATATTCACTACATAGTCCACTACTATGGCACCCTATTCACTACATAGTCCACTACTTTGGCACCCTATTCACTACATAGTCCACTACTATGGCACCCTATTCACTACATAGTGCACTACTTTGGCACCCTATATAGTGTACTACTATGGCACCGTATTCCCTATATGGTGCACTATGTAGGGAATAGGGTGCCATTTGGGACAAACATCCATTTCCCTCTAGTCTCTCCCTGTGTCGATGCAATGGAGACCTTCTATCCTCTTACTACTGAAACTTCACCATGATTCATATCACCATACAGGCTCACAGTGTTGTTGGGATTCACCATGATTCATATCACCATACAGGCTCACAGTGTTGTTGGGATTCACCATGATTCATATCACCATACAGGCTCACAGTGTTGTTGGGATTCACCATGATTCATATCACCCTGCAGCCTCACAGTGTTGTTGGGATTCACCATGATTCATATCACCATACAGGCTCACAGTGTTGTTGGGATTCACCATGATTCATATCACCATACAGGCTCACAGTGTTGTTGGGATTCACCATGATTCATATCACCATACAGGCTCACAGTGTTGTTGGGATTCACCATGATTCATATCACCATACAGGCTCACAGTGTTGTTGGGATTCACCATGATTCATATCACCATACAGGCTCACAGTGTTGTTGGGATTCACCATGCTTGATTCATATCACCATACAGGCTCACAGTGTTGTTGGGATTCACCATGTTTGATTCATATCACCCTGCAGCCTCACAGTGTTGTTGGGATTCACCATGCTTGATTCATATCACCCTGCAGCCTCACAGTGTTGTTGGGATCCACCATGCTTGATTCATATCACCATACAGGCTCACAGTGTTGTTGGGATTCACCATGTTTGATTCATATCACCCTGCAGCCTCACAGTGTTGTTGGGATCCACCATGTTTGATTCATATCCCCCTGCAGGCTCACAGTGTTGTTGGGATCCACCATGCTTGATTCATATCACCCTGCAGTCCCACAGTGTTGTTGAGATTCACCATGTTTGATTCATATCACCCTGCAGCCTCACAGTGTTGTTGGGATTCACCATGTTTGATTCATATCACCCTGCAGCCTCACAGTGTTGTTGGGATTCACCATGTTTGATTCATATCACCCTGCAGCCTCACAGTGTTGTTGGGATCCACCATGTTTGATTCATATCACCCTGCAGCCTCACAGTGTTGTTGGGATTCACCATGATTCATATCACCCTGCAGTCCCACAGTGTTGTTGGGATCCACCATGTTTGATTCATATCACCCTGCAGCCTCACAGTGTTGTTGGGATTCACCATGATTCATATCACCCTGCAGCCTCACAGTGTTGTTGGGATTCACCATGTTTGATTCATATCACCCTGCAGCCTCACAGTGTTGTTGGGATTCACCATGATTCATATCACCCTGCAGTCCCACAGTGTTGTTGGGATCCACCATGTTTGATTCATATCACCCTGCAGCCTCACAGTGTTGTTGGGATTCACCATGCTTGATTCATATCACCCTGCAGCCTCACAGTGTTGTTGGGATCCACCATGTTTGATTCATATCACCCTGCAGCCTCACAGTGTTGTTGGGATCCACCATGTTTGATTCATATCACCCTGCAGCCTCACAGTGTTGTTGGGATCCACCATGTTTGATTCATATCACCCTGCAGCCTCACAGTGTTGTTGGGATTCACCATGCTTGATTCATATCACCCTGCAGTCCCACAGTGTTGTTGGGATTCACCATGTTTGATTCATATCACCCTGCAGCCTCACAGTGTTGTTGGGATTCACCATGTTTGATTCATATCACCCTGCAGCCTCACAGTGTTGTTGGGATCCACCATGTTTGATTCATATCACCCTGCAGCCTCACAGTGTTGTTGGGATTCACCATGATTCATATCACCCTGCAGTCCCACAGTGTTGTTGGGATCCACCATGTTTGATTCATATCACCCTGCAGCCTCACAGTGTTGTTGGGATTCACCATGATTCATATCACCCTGCAGTCCCACAGTGTTGTTGGGATCCACCATGCTTGATTCATATCACCCTGCAGCCTCACAGCTTTGTGTAAACAGATGATGAAGAAGAAAGGTTGTAATATGTCCATAAAAAATTCATCAGAACTCACAACACAAGTGGGTTGTTATAGTGAGCAATGGTACTGTATATCACTGTTCTCAGCAGTGAGTTTCACACACACACACACACACACACACACACACACACACACACACACACACACACGCGGGCGCACACACACACACACACACACACACACACGCACACACACACGCACTCACGCACACACGTGCACACGCACACACACTCCTATGAAAGGTCCCACGCCATACTGTCGTTGAATCACTGCATTGGAAAACCTTGTTACATAATGCTAAATAATTAATGAGGAGCTGCGGTCTCTTGTGCCCCTGCTGTAAACTTTGAGGAACGGGGAGGAGGGGGGGGGGCATGTTGGTGTTACACACTAAGAGGAGATGCTGCTTACCCAATCAGCACCACTGTGTTAGTAAGGAAATGCCTAAAAACGGGTATAGTGTGCTTTGAAACATACACACTGAGTGTACAAAACGTTAAACCGCTTTCTTATAAAGTCCCCTGTTTAGGGGACCAGTGTGGTTCTGGTAACTGTTAACCTGTGTGGTTCTGGTAACTGGTAGCCTGTGTGGTTCTGGTAACTGGTAACCAGTGTGGTTCTGGTAACTGGTAACCAGTGTGGTTCTGGTAACTGGTAACCTGTGTGGTTCTGGTAACTGGTAACCAGTGTGGTTCTGGTAACTGTTCCAACCGACATTTTCGGGTTTAAATTGGTCTGTGGACTCTGTAGATGGAAATGGCTTGCATTGAGTGGTAGCCCTGATTCTCACAGACACAGAAGAATGTTTCCTCTGCCTGTGTGAACCACTTGATGCTGGGATGTCCCTCCTACAATTTTAATTGGCTCTTCCGACTGTCCATCAAGTCCTGGTTGAACCTGACATCACAGCCAGGAAGAAAACGTATGCCTGGAATCCTTAGATTGTAACGCAACAGGACAGAGTGGTTTGGAAACTTTAGCACATTCAGAGATCAATTTATAGCCGGTATTCTAAAAATAATCGTAAACAGAAAACACATTCTAATTGTAAACCCAGTAGCACTGCAGTGACACAAACCGGTGCACCTGGCACCTACCACCATACCATTAAATATTTAAATATTTTGTCTTGCTAATTCACCATAGCACACACACACACACACACACACACACACACACACACACACACACACACACACACACAATCTACGTCTCAATTGTCTCCAGGCTTAAAAATCCTTCTTTAACCCGTCTCCTCCCCTTCATCTACACTGATTGAAGTGGATTTAACAAGTGACATCATTAAGGGATCATATATTTCACCTGGATTCACCTGGTCAGTCTATGTCTTGGAAAGAAGCGTCCCCTACACCATAAGAAGTGAACCTGTCTCCTCCCCTTCATCTACATGTCTCCTCCCCTTCATCTACATGTCTCCTCCCCTTCATCTACATGTCTCCTCCCCTTCATCTACACTGATTGAACACCATAGTGCCCTCCAAGCTCATCATCAAGCTCGAGACCCTGGGTCTCGATCCCGCCCTGTGCAACTGGGTACTGGACTTCCTGACGGGCCGCCCCCAGGTGGCGAGGGTAGGCAACAACATCTCCACCCCGCTGATCCTCAACACTGGGGCCCCACAAGGGTGCGTTCTGAGGACTCTCCTGTACTCCCTGTTCACCCACGACTGTGTGGCCACGCACGCCTCCAACTCAATCATCAAGTTTGCGGACGACACAACAGTGGTAGGCTTGATTACCAACAACGACGAGATGGCCTACAGGGAGGAGGTGAGGGCCCTCGGAGTGTGGTGTCAGGAAAATAACCTCACACTCAACGTCAACAAAACTAAGGAGATGATTGTGGACT
Source organism: Oncorhynchus kisutch (assembly GCF_002021735.2). NCBI lineage: Eukaryota > Metazoa > Chordata > Actinopteri > Salmoniformes > Salmonidae > Oncorhynchus > Oncorhynchus kisutch. The sequence goes on along the minus strand of NW_022262705.1, from coordinate 85,929 downwards.
TCAGGAAACAGCAGAGGGAACACACCCCTATCCACATCGATGGAACAGTAGTGGAGAGGGTAGTAAGTTTTAAGTTCCTCGGCGTACACATCACAGACAAACTGAACTGGTCCACTCACACAGACAGCATCGTGAAGATGGTGCAGCAGCGCCTCTTCAACCTCAGGAGGCTGAAGAAATTTGGATTGTCACCAAAAGCACTCACAAACTTCTACAGATGCACAATCGAGAGCATCCTGTCGGGCTGTATCACCGCCTGGTACGGCAACTGCTCCGCCCACAACCGTAAGGCTCTCCAGAGGGTAGTGAGGGCTGCACAACGCATCACCGGGGGCAAACTACCTGCCCTCCAGGACACCTACACCACCCGATGTCACAGGAAGGCCATGAAGATCATCAAGGACAACAACCACCCGAGCCACTGCCTGTTCACCCCGCTATCATCCAGAAGGCGAGGTCAGTACAGGTGCATGAAAGCTGGGACCGAGAGACTGAAAAACAGCTTCTATCTCAAGGCCATCAGACTGTTAAACAGCCACCACTAACATTGAGTGGCTGCTGCCAACACACTGACTCAACCCCAGCCACTTTAATAATGGGAATTGATGGGAAATTATGTAAAATATATCACTAGCCACTTTAAACAATGCTACCTAATATAATGTTTACATACCCTACATCATTCATCTCATATGTATACGTATATACTGTACTCTATATCATCTACTGCATCCTTATGTAATACATGTATCACTAGCCACTTTAACTATGCCACTTTGTTTACATACTCATCTCATATGTATATACTGCACTCAATACCATCTACTGTATCTTGCCTATGCCGCTCTGTACCATCACTCACTCATATATCTTTATGTACATATTCTTTATCCCCTTACACTTGTGTCTATAAGGTAGTAGTTTTGGAATTGTTAGTTAGATTACTTGTTCGTTATTACTGCATTGTCGGAACTAGAAGCACAAGCATTTCGCTACACTCGCACTAACATCTGCTAACCATGTGTATGTGACAAACAAAATTTGATTCACCTGGTCAGTCTATGTCATGGAAAGAGCAGGTGTTCGTCATGTTTTGTACACTCAGTGTACATCAAACTATATGAATAATGAACGCTGTGATCGTGTCGTGTAAATGTTTGCATGAGGGAGAGCCCAATCACACCAGGGGGTCAGTATAGGGAGAATATATTCCATAGACTCAAACGCTCCATGTAATATGTAGACTATAGATCTGGTACTGATATCACGGTACTGATATCACGGTACTGATATCCTGGTAGTGATATTATGGTACTGTTATCACGGTACTGATATCACGGTACTGATATCCTGGTAGTGCTTTTATGGTACTGTTATCACGGTACTGATATCACGGTACTGTTATCACGGTATTGATGTTTTGGTACTGATATCTTGGTACTGATATCCTGGTATTGATATCATGGTACTGATATCCTGGTATTGATATCATGGTACTGATATCACAGTGATGATATCACGGTACTGATATCCTGGTATTGATATCATGGTACTGATATCCTGGTAGTGATATCCTGATATTGATATCATGGTACTGATATCCTGGTATTGATACCATGGTATTGATATCATGGTATTGATATCATGGTACTGATATCCTGGTATTGATATCCTGGTAGTGATATCCTGGTAGTGATATCCTGGTATTGATATCCTGGTACTGATATCATGGTACTGATATCCTGGTACTGATATCATGGTACCTATATCCTGGTATTGCTATCATGGTATTGATATCCTGGTATTGATATCATGGTACTGATATCCTGGTATTGATATCCTGGTAGTGATATCCTGGTACTGATATCATGGTATTGATATCCTGGTAGTGATATTCTGGTATTGATATCATGGTACTGATATCCTAGTATTGATATCATGGTACTGATATCCTTGTAGTGATATCCTGGTAGTGATATCCTGGTAGTGATATCATGGTATTGATATCCTGGTAGTGATATCATGGTACTGATATCATGGTACTGTTATCATGGTACTGATATTCTGGTATTGATATCATGGTACCGATATCACGGTACTGATATCCTAGTATTGATATCATGGTACTGATATCATGGTATTGATATCCTGGTACTGATATCCTGGTATTGATATCCTGGTACTGATATCCCGGTATTGATATCATGGTACTGATATCCTGGTATTGATATCATGGTACTGATATCATGGTACTGATATCCTGGTAGTGATATCCTGGTATTGATATCACGGTATTGATATCATGGTACTGATATCATGGTATTGGTATCACGGTACTGATATCATGGTATTGATATCATGGTATTGATATCACGGTACTGATATCATGGTATTGATATCATGGTATTGATATCACGGTACTGATATCATGGTATTGATATCATGGTATTGATATCACGGTACTGATATCATGGTATTGATATCATGGTATTGATATCACGGTACTGATATCATGGTATTGATATCATGGTATTGGTATCACGGTACTGATATCATGGTATTGATATCATGGTATTGATATCATGGTATTGATATCATGGTATTGGTATCACGGTACTGATATCATGGTACTGATATCATGGTATTGATATCATGGTATTGATATAACGCTACTGATATCATGGTATTGATATCATGGTATTGATATAACGGTACTGATATCATGGTATTGATATCATGGTATTTATATAACGGTACTGATATCATGGTATTGATATCATGGTATTGATATCATGGTATTGATATAACGGTACTGATATAACGGTAGTGATATCATGGTATTGATATCATGGTATTGATATCATGGTAGTGATATCATGGTATTGATGTAACGGTATTGATATCATGGTAGTGATATCATGGTATTGATATCATGGTATTGATATCATGGTATTGATAGCATGGTATTGATATCATGGTACTGATATCATGGTATTGATATCATGGTATTGATATAACGGTACTGATATAACGGTAGTGATATCATGGTATTGATATCATGGTATTGATATCATGGTATTGGTATCACGGTACTGATATCATGGTATTGATGTAACGGTATTGATATCCTGGTATTGATATAACGGTATTGATATCATGGTATTGATATAACGGTACTGATATCATGGTATTGATATCCTGGTATTGATATCATGGTACTGATATCCTGGTATTGATATCATGGTACTGATTGCTGACAAAATATATTCAAAACAAGAAAACATCTTGTACAGAAGCATTTCACCACAGGCTGCTCTGTCTCCTTGTTTCTATATTCAGACAGCTACAGACGGGTTCACAATCTACTGAAAAATGCAATTTTAATACTTAAAGATTCCATTAAAAAACCAATTGCATTTCTTCTCCTCTGAAATTCAATACATTATCTTTCTTAAGGGGATCAACTCTCCGTCCTGTGACAGAAAGCGCGATGTGAGTCCCAAATCGGCCTCATATTCCCTACGTAGTGCACTACTTTTGGCCAAAGCCTTATGGGCCCTGGTCGATAGTAGTGCACTATATACAGTAGGTAATAGGGTGCCATTTGGGATGTATTCACAGTGTAGTGTTATTCCATATCCTCAGGACTAGATGAGCCAGCTGATGAGACGAGGGTAAGGGGACTCCCTTTACAACACAGCAACACTATTGGACATTATTGTATTTTTTTTGTTCCGGTGGCTTCTCTTTCTAAAAGTCATTATTTATGAGCCATTCTAATGAAAGCCTTTGACACAGAAACACTCAGTATCGATTAGCAAATCAGTACTTCTAGTATCCGTTTACCCGTTTGGGATGAACATTTATTTGGGTGGGGGTTTGTCCCAAATGGCACCCTATTCCCAACATAGTGCACTACTTTAGACCCCGGTGGTTAAAAGTAGTGCACTACTTTAGACCCCGGTGGTTAAAAGTAGTGCACTATATAGGGAATATGGTGCCATTTGGGACACAGTCCTTGGTTGGTGGAGAGATGTGTAATAGAGGCCTATGGGGTCATCGTTGGTGTGTGTAAATCACATAACAAAACCAATATATGTTCAAGAGGCTGCATCCCAAACGGCACCTTATAGCCTACACAGCGCACTACACAGCGCACTACACAGCGCACTACACAGCGCACTACACAGCGCACTACACAGCGCACTACACAGCACACTACACAGCACACTACACAGCGCACTACACAGCGCACTACACAGCACACTACACAGCGCACTACACAGCGCACTACACAGCGCACGACACAGCGCACGACACAGCGCACGACACAGCGCACTACACAGCGCACTACACAGCACACTACACAGCGCACTACACAGCGCACGACACAGCGCACGACACAGCGCAAGACACAGCGCACTAGCTTTGCCCCGGTCTAAAGTAGCGGTGCACTGTATACAGATGTAGGATCTCAATTTGATCACCCTGAACCACCCTGATCCAACGCAGGAAATGTAAAAGAAAGAAATAATAATAATCATATCCCTTTACTTAATGGGAGAGGACCCGTCAGATTCATGCTCTGTAGATTCATATTCACGTTTAGGCCCCTTTTTTACTCACGACATGCCACTGACTTTGAGGAAAGCCAGAGTTTTTATGTATGTGAAGGACTCAACACTATTACATGTCAGCTACTACAGCGACTGAAATGACTGCAACACTTAACAAAGAGCTGCAGTTAGTTTCAGAGTGGGTGGCAAGGAATAAGTTAGTCCTAAATATTTATAAAACTAAAAACAGTCTATTTGGAACGAAACACTCACTCAACCCCATAACTCAACTAAATCTTGTAATAAATAATGTGGAAATTGAGCGAGTTGAGATGACTAAACTGCTTGGAGAAACACTAGATTGTATGTAAACTGTCATGGTCAAAACATATTGATGCAGTAGTAGCTAAGATGGGGAGAAATCTGTCTATAATAAAGTGATGCTCTGCCTTCTTAACAACACTATCAACAAGGCTGTCGCGCCCTGGCCATAGAGAGGCTTTTTATTCTCTATTTTGGTTAGGCCAGGGTGTGACTAGGGTGGGCATTCTATGTCCTTTTTTCTATGTGTTGTATTTCTATGTCTTGGCCTGGTATGGTTCTCAATCAGGGACAGCTGTCTATCGTTGTCTCTGATTGAGAACCATACTTAGGTTCCCTTTTCCCCCACCTGTTTTGTGGGAAGTTAACTTTGTAGTTGTTCAGGGCACATAGCCCAAAGCTTCACGGTTGTTTTTTGGTTCTTCGTTTTGTCGGCGGCATTTTTAAATAAAGTAAAAATGTACGCTTACCATGCTGCACCTTGGTCCTTCAGCCAGCCGTGAAAAAGGCAGGTCCTACAGGCCCTAGTTTCTACCTTCTTAACAACACTATCAACAAGGCAGGTCCTACAGGCCCTAGTTTCTACCTTCTTAACAGCACTATCAACAAGGCAGGTCCTACAGGCCCTAGTTTCTACCTTCTTAACAGCACTATCAACAAGGCAGGTCCTACAGGCCCTAGTTTCTACCTTCTTAACAACACTATCAACAAAGCAGGTCCTACAGGCCCTAGTTTTGTCACAGCTGGACTACTGTTCAGTCGTGTGGTCAGGTGCCACAAAAAAATAACTTTGCACTTGGCTCAGAACAGGGCAGCACGGCTGGCCCTCTAATGTACACAGAGAGCTAATATTAATAATATGCATGACAATCTATCCTGGCTGAAAGTGGAAGAGAGATTGACTTCATTACTACTTTTATTTATGAGAGGTATTGACATGTCGAATGCACCGAGGTGTCTGTCTAAACTACTGGCACACAGCTCGGACACCCATGCATACCCCACAAGACATGCCACAAGAGGTCTCTTCACAGTCCCCAAGTCCATGGGAGGCACACAGTACTACATAGAGCCATGACTACATGGAACTCTATTCCACAGTACTACATAGAGCCATGACTACATGGAACTCTATTCCACAGTACTACATAGAGCCATGACTACATGGTACTCTATTCTACAGTACTACAGAGACATGACTACATGGAACTCTATTCCACAGTACTACATAGAGCCATGACTACATGGAACTCTATTCCACAGTACTACATAGAGCCATGACTACATGGAACTCTATTCCACAGTACTACATAGAGCCATGACTACATGGAACTCTATTCCACAGTACTACATAGAGCCATGACTACATGGAACTCTATTCCACAGTACCACATAGAGCCATGACTACATGGAACTCTATTCCACAGTACTACATAGAGCCATGACTACATGGAACTCTATTCCACAGTACTACATAGAGCCATGACTACATGGAACTCTATTCCACAGTACTACATAGAGCCATGACTACATGGAACTCTATTCCACAGTACTACATAGAGCCATGACTACATGGAACTCTATTCCACAGTACTACATAGAGCCATGACTACATGGAACTCTATTCCACAGTACTACATAGAGCCATGACTACATGGAACTCTATTCCACAGTACTACATAGAGCCATGACTACATGGAACTCTATTCCACAGTACTACATAGAGCCATGACTACATGGAACTCTATTCCACAGTACCACATAGAGCCATGACTACATGGAACTCTATTCCACAGTACTACATAGAGCCATGACTACATGGAACTCTATTCCACAGTACTACATAGAGCCATGACTACATGGAACTCTATTCCACAGTACTACATAGAGCCATGACTACATGGAACTCTATTCCACAGTACTACATAGAGCCATGACTACATGGAACTCTATTCCACAGTACTACATAGAGCCATGACTACATGGAACTCTATTCCACAGTACTACATAGAGCCATGACTACATGGAACTCTATTCCACATCAGGTAACTGATGCAAGCAGTAGAATCAGATAAAAATACACCTTATGGAACAGCGACTGTGACGCAACACAAACATAGGCACAGACACATGTATATATATACACGCACACACACACACACACACACACACACACACACACACACACACACACACACACACACACACACACACACACACACACACACACACACACACACACACACACCAGCTAGTGGGGATCCGTAATAAATACAAATATCATTTTACTGAATGGGAGAGGACATGCCTCTCAGTTTCATGCTGTATAGATGCATCTCCTTAATGGGAGAGGACATGTAGATCTCAGGGAGAGGTGCAACACTTATTGCCTGACGACTCAAACTATAATGAGACTGCCATCGTTGAAGACGTTTGTGGTGATGTCAAAATGAGTGGCGTTGTACCAAACAAAGTAATCAGCGATTGGATCTTTAGAACTATTCCCGAGAATCGATTTTCTAAACATAGCCTTACCCAGTGTGTGTTGTAGTTCTGGCCCAAACCATCATTTTTTTCGGGGACCAATCATAACGGGTAGAATGTGTTTGCGTTCTAGAAATCATCGGGGAGGAACTCAGACGTCTGTGTGCATTTGTAACGGACGTCACACTGCTTGCTTAGACAGTTGTTCTGCCTTGTAAAAAACATGTGACTGACCTCCGGGAAAGTTGGGCCACAGAAAGCTAGCTACACATCGATAGGTTTAGGCTACTACATGATACTAGAATATTCCCTATACCTATCTTGAGGTTGATCCAATCTAGCCTATGAACGAAAGTTTTACAAAGTACATTTGAAGTCGGAAGTTTACATACACTTAGGTTGGAGTCATTAAAACTCGTTTTTCAACCACTCCACAAATTTCGTGTTAACAAACTAGACTTTTGGGAAGTCGGTTAGGATATCTACTTTGTGCATGACACAAGTCATTTTTACAACAATTGTTTACAGACAGAATATTTAACTTATAATTCACTGTATCACAATTCCAGTGGGTCAGAAGTTTACATACACTAAGTTGACTGTGCCTTTAAACAGCTTGGAAAATTCCATACAATTATGTCATGGCTTTAGAAGCTTCTGATAGGCTAAATGACATAATTTGAGTCAATTAGTGGTGTACCTGTGGATGTATTTCAAGGCCTACCTTCAAACTCACTGCCTCTTTGCTTGACGTCATGGGAAAATCTAAAGAAATCAGCCAAGACCTCAGAAAAAAATTGTTGACCTCCACAATTCTGGTTCAACCTTGAGAGCAATTTCCAAATGCCTGAAGGTAACACATTCATCTGTACAAACAATAGTACGCAAGTATAAACACCATGGGACCACACAGCCGTCATACTGCTCAGGAAGGAGACATGTTCTGCCTCCTAGAGATGAACGTACTTTGGTGCGAAAAGTGCAAATCAATCCCAGAACAACAACAAGGACCTTGTGAAGATGCTGGAGGAAACGGGTACAAAAGTATCTATATCCACAGTAAAACAAGTCCTAAATCAACATAACCTGAAAGGCCGCTCAGCAAGGAAGAAGCTACTGCTCCAAAACTGCTATAAAAAAGACAGACTATGGTTTGCAACTGCACATGGGGACATTGATTGTACTTTTTGAAGAAATGTCCTCTGGTCTGATGAAACAAAATAGAACTGTTTGGCCATAATGACCATCGTTATGTTTGGAGGAAAAAGAGGGAGGCTTGCAAGCTGAAGAACACCATCCCAACCGCGAAGCACAGGGGTGGCAGCATCATGTCATGGGGGTGCTTTGCTGCAGGAGGGACCTGTGCACTTCACAAAATAGATGGCATCATGAGGATGGACATTTATGTGGATATATTGAAGCAACATCTCAAGAACATCTGGTCGCAAATGGGTCTTCCAAATGGACAATGACCCCAAGTATACTTCCAAAGTTGTGGCAAAATGGAGTAAGGACAACAAAGTCCAGGTATTGGAGTGGTCATCACAAAGCCCTGACCTCAATCCAATAGAAAATGTTGTGGGCAGAACTGAAAAAGCGTGTGTGAGCAAGGAGGCCTACAAACCTGACTCAGTTACACCAGCTCTGTCAGGAACTTATTGTGGGAAGCTTGTGGAAGGCTAACCGAAACGTTTGACCCAAGTTAAACAATTTAAAGGCACTGCTAACAAATACTAATTGAGTATATGTAAACTTCTGACCCACTGGGAATGTGATGAAAGAAATAAAAGCTGAAATAAATCATTCTCTCTATAATTATTCTGACATTTCACATTCTTAAAATAAAGTGGTGACCTTAATTTACCTAAAACAGGGACTTTTTACTCAGAGTTTAAATGTACAGTATTTGGCTAAGTTGTATGTAAACTTTCCGACTTCAGCTGTAGGTGCACAGGGCGAGAAACCAATTTGAGTAATCAAGGTGACAGACTGACATTTTCAACACTGCCTTTGTGGTGTTATTTCCTATTTAAGAGAGAGAGACTTTGTCATTTCTTCAAACAATGATCTTTATTCAATATCAATTAATTATTGAAAAAAACTAAACCATCGACCCAACAGTCCTGACTGACAGAGCCTAACGGATAATGATAAAATATAGGACTTAAAAAACTAAGTCTAAGTCTGCTAAGTCAGACTTGTTCCAACTCCCATAAGCCACCATGGTTATCTACACAGGATTATGTTTTACCACCAACCTGGCTTAGTTTCCCAGATGCCAGGAAGATGAGACAACGAGGCGTTGTTCTAAACTCATCCAGACTATCTCTATCTCGGGTCACACACACACCACATCTTGTCTAGGAAATGCCAACTTTAGGTTTTTATCACCAAGCCATTGTCAGCTCAAGCTATCTCTAGCAAAACCCATTTCCCTTGGACCATGCGTCCAGACTAACTGCAGGAAGCTAGAGTGGTAACCATCTCTTTAACAGTTGCCAGCCCAAGCTTAAAAAAGACTCCTCTCAGTTAACTCAGAAAGGGAGAGAGAGAGTCCTAAGTAGCTTACTCTATTTCATAAAACAACCATTGGGTGCATAAATATAACATAATCGTGTAATCCTGCTATCACACCTTGCACAATCTTGCCTGCATCTAGCTGATCTAGGGTGTAAATCATTAATTCAACAATTGAAAAACTAGTTTCTATTGGACAAATTCAGGTATGTTTATCCCCACTTTGTTCTGTTTCAGAATCTGTTTTCAACAGAATGGGCGGAATGAATACACCCCTGATCACACGCAAACACAGTTCACTTCCATAGCAGCCACGTACAAACAGCATGATCCCTTTTATTGTTGGATAATTCCTTCTCGCATCGTCGCGCTCTCCTCCTCTCACCTTTTCCCTTCGCTTGTGGACTTCAGTGCACGACACATCAGCTGCCTCGGACCAAGCATAAAAACCTTTATAAGTCAAACCTTCATATCGTAACCGCTAACAGCTAACCACTGCTTAGATTTTTGTCACCATATTTGCTAACGGTCAAGTCAACATACACTACCGGTCAAAAGTTTCAGAACAACATTCTCAACTTTTGACCTGCAGTGTAGCTACTAGAATTAAAATGTTAGTAAACACGCTACAATCATGCAGTACAGTGTATAGTTAGAAAGCAGTTAGCAAGCAGGTTGAGCAGTGAGTTTCATCCCCAAGTGGGGACACTTCAGCCTGAGTAGTGAGTTTCATCCCCAAGTGGGGACACTTCAAGCTGAGTAGTGAGTTTCATCTCTCATTGGGACACTTCAGGGTGAGTAGTGAGTTTCATCCCCCAGTGGGGACACTTCAGGGTGAGTAGTGACTTAAACCCCCAAGTGTGGACACTTCAAGCTGAGTAGTGAGTTTCATCCCCCAGGGGACACTTCAATCTGAGTAGTGAGTTTCATCCCCATGTGGGGACACTTCAAGCTGAGTAGTGAGTTTCATCCCCAAGTGGGGACACTTCAGCCTGAGTAGTGAGTTTCATCCCTCAGTGGGGACACTTCAAGCTGAGTAGTGAGTTTCATCGCCAAGTGGGGACACTTCAGGCTGAGTCGTGAGTTTCATCCCCAAGTGGGGACACTTCAGCCTGAGTAGTGAGTTTCATCGCCAAGTGGGGACACTTCAGGCTGAGTCGTGAGTTTCATCCCCAAGTGGGGACACTTCAGCCTGAGTAGTGAGTTTCATCCCCAAGTGGGGACACTTCAAGCAGAGTAATGAGTTTAATCCCCAAGTGGGGACACTTCAGGCTGAGTAGTGAGTTTAATCCCCCAGTGGGGACACTTCAGGCTGAGTAGTGAGTTTCATCCCCCAGTGGGGACACTTCAGGCTGAGTAGTGAGTTATATCTCTAAGTGGGGACACTTAAGGCTGAGTAGTGAGTTTCATCCCCAAGTGGGGACACTTCAGGCTGAGTCGTGAGTTTCATCCCCAAGTGGGGACACTTCAAGCAGAGTAATGAGTTTCATCCCCAAGTGGGGACACTTCAGGCTGAGTAGTGTGTTTCATCCCCCAGTGGGGACACTTCAGGCTGAGTAGTGAGTTTCATTCCCCAGTGGGGACACTTCAGGCTGAGTAGTGGGTGTGTGCCTGCATGTCTATATGGACAGCTGAACAGTATATTGGCTAAACCACCCCTGGCATTACACCTTCCTCATTGTTATGGAGGCCCAGTTTGTTCTTTACTAGCCTCAAATAAAAAGACAGTATGCTGAATCAAATTAACCCCACAACCATGCCTGAGGGTCAGTTTATTCATCACAACTGTCCACATAGTTACCTTTATTAGTTAATACCCGGTCTACATACTGTACCTCCCTTTATTCATTATAACCCTGTCTACATAGTTACCTTTATTCATTATAACTCTGTCTCCATAGTTACCTTTATTCATTATAACCCTGTCTACATAGTTACCTTTATTCATTATAACTCTGTCTCCATAGTTACCTTTATTCATTATAACCCTGTCTACATAGATACCTTTATTCATTACAACCCTGTCTCCATAGTTACCTTTATTCATTATAACCCTGTCTCCATAGTTACCTTTATTCATTACAACCCTGTCTACATAGTTACCTTTATTCATTATAACTCTGTCTCCATAGTTACCTTTATTCATTATAACCCTGTCTCCTTAGTTACCTTTATTCATTATAACCCTGTCTCCATAGTTACCTTTATTCATTACAACCCTGTCTCCATAGTTACCTTTATTCATTATAACCCTGTCTCCATAGTTACCTTTATTCATTATAACCCTGTCTCCATAGTTACCTTTATTCATTATAACCCTGTCTCCATAGTTACCTTTATTCATTATAACCCTGTCTCCATAGTTACCTTTGCTTGTCTGGAAGACAGTATGTTCCAACTCGCTAATTGTTTTTTCAACACATTGCCATGCTGCGGCACTGAGATCCAGTGCCTTATCCAGGAGCCCAGATATGATCTAATCTACTCAGTAATAGATATTGGTCAGATTGACGGAAAGTGTCCAACAGTCTGTTTAGCCCAGAGAAATCTACTTTTTCCTCAGACTGTACGTTCTTTCAACAGGTCATCTTCCAGGAGATCCCCAGACTGTACGTTCTTTCAACAGGTCATCTTCCAAGAGATCCCCTGACTGTACGTTCTTTCAACAGGTCATCTTCCAGGAGATCCCCAGACTGTACGTTCTTTCAACAGGTCATCTTCCAGGAGATCCCCTGAATAAACGCAGCGCTTCACCAGTCAATGTATTTACAGCATCTCTTCTACAATCCCACACGGTAACTGTACCCTTTTCCCACATCCAGAGTGATCTCTGCATCGGCTGCTCTACCCCACACGGTAACTGTACCCTTTTCCCACATCCAGAGTGATCTCTGCATCGGATGCTGTACCCCACACGGTAACTGTACCCTTTTCCCACATCCAGAGTGATCTCTGCATCGGATGCTGTATCCCACACGGTAACTGTACCCTTTTCCCACATCCAGAGTGATCTCTGTATCGGATGCTGTACCCCATACGGTAACTGTACCCTTTTCCCACATCCAGAGTGATCTCTGTATCGGATGCTGTACCCCACACGGTAACTGTACCCTTTTCCCAAATCCAGAGTGATCTCTGTATCGGATGCTGTACCCCACACGGTAACTGTACCCTTTTCCCAAATCCAGAGTGATCTCTGCATCGGATGCTCTACCCCACACGGTAACTGTACCCTTTTCCCAAATCCAGAGTGATCTCTGCATCGGATGCTCTACCCCACACGGTAACTGTACCCTTTTCCCAAATCCAGAGTGATCTCTGCATCGGATGCTCTACCCCACACGGTAACGGTACCCTTTTCCCAAATCCAGAGTGATCTCTGCATCGGATGCTGTACCCCACACGGTAACTGTACCCTTTTCCCAAATCCAGAGTGATCTCTGCATCGGATGCTGTACCCCACACGGTAACTGTACCCTTTTCCCAAATCCAGAGTGATCTCTGCATCGGATGCTGTACCCCACACGGTAACTGTACCCTTTTCCCACATCCAGAGTGATCTCTGCATCGGATGCTGTACCCCACACGATAACTGTACCCTTTTCCCACATCCAGAGTGATCTCTGCATCGGATGCTGTACCCCACATGATACATACTACTTTATATTGGTCCGGGCCTTAAACTACCCATTGAATTATTCACTGTATTTTACCACTGAGAGACTGTCACAAGAGAGAAGCCTATGGTAAAAGTTAAGACAAAGCCCACGTTTTCTAGGCTCTCTCTCTCTCTCTCTCTCTCTCTCTCTCTCTCTCTCTCTCTCTCTCTCTCTCTCTCTCTCTCTCTCTCTCTCTCTCTCTCTCTCTCTCTCTCTCTCTCTCTCTCTCTCTCTCTCGCTCTCTCGCTCTCTCGCTCTCTCGCTCTCTCGCTCTCTCTCGCTCCCTATATTTTTTCTCTCCAAGCAGACCACCATAGTCCCTGTGCCCAAGAACACTAAGTTAACCTGCCTAAATGACTACAGACCCGTAACACTCACGTCTGTAGCCATGAAGTGCTTTGAAAGGCTGGCAATGGCTCACATCAACATCATTATCCCAGAAACCCTAGACCCACTCCAATTTGCATTCCGCTCAAACAGATCCAGAGATGATGCATTGCACTCCACACTGCCCTTTCCCACCTGGACAAAAGGAACACCTACGTGAGAATGCTATTCATTGACTACAGCTCATCACTAAGCTAAGGATCCTGGGACTAAACACCTCCCTCTGCAACTGACGGGCCACCTCCAGGTGGTGAGGGTAGGTAGCAACACATCTGCAACACTGATCCTCAACACCCTCAGGGTGCGTGCTCAGTCCCCTCCTGTACTCCCTGTTCACCCACCACTGCGTTGGCAGGCACGACTCCAATGCCATCAGTACGTTTGCAGAGGACACAAAAGTGGTAGGCCTGATCACCGGCAACAACGAGACAGCCTATAGGGAGGATGTCAGAGACCTGGCCGGGTGGTGCCAGAATAACAACCTATCCCTCAATGTAATCAAGACAAAGGAGATGATTGTGGACTACAGGAAAAGGAGGACCGAGCACGCCCCCATTGTCATCGACAGGGCTGTAGTGGAGCAGGTGGACAGCTTCAAGTTCCACATCACCAACAAACTAGAATGGTCCAAACACACCAAGACAGTCGTGAAGAGGGCACGACAAAGCCTATTCCCCCTCAGGAAACTAAAAAGATTTGGCATGGGTCCTCAGATCCTTAAAAGCTTCTACAACTGCAACATCGAGAGCATCCTGACTGGTTGCATCACCGCCTGGTACGGCAACTGCTCGGCCTCCGACTGCAAGGCACTACAGAGGGTAGTGCGTATGGCCCACTACATCACTGGGGTCAAGCTTACTGCCATCCAGGACCTCTACACCAGGCGGTGTCAGAGGAAGGCCGTTCTCTCTATTACCGCATGGCAAGCGGTACCAGAGCGCCAAGTCTAGGACCAAAAGGCTTCTCCACACCTGAACAGGTAATCAAATGGCCTCTCTACTGTATACAGCCTCTCTACTGTATATAGCCTCTCTACTGTATATAGCCTCTCTACTGTATATAGCCATGCTACTGTTATAGCCTCTCTACTGTATATAGCCCATCTACTGTATATAACCTCGCTACTGTATATAGCCCCTCTACTGTATATAGCCTATCTACTGTATATAGCCTCTCTACTGTATATAGCCTATCTACTGTATATAGCCTCTCTACTGTATATAGCCTCTCTACTGTATATAGCCTCTCTACTGTATAAAGCCTCTCTACTGTATATAGCCATGCTACTGTTATAGCCTCTCTACTGTATATAGCCCCTCTACTGTATATAACCTCGCTACTGTATATAGCCCCTCTACTGTATAAAGCCCCTCTACTGTATATAGCCTCTCTACTGTATAAAGCCCCTCTACTGTATATAGCCTCTCTACTGTATAAAGCCCCTCTACTGTATATAGCCTCACTACTGTATAAAGCCTCTCTACTGTATAAAGCCTCTCTACTGTTAGTTTTCACTCTCTTTTTTACTGTTGTTTTACTGTTATCTACTGTTCACCTAATACCGTATTTTTAACTTAAAAAGTGCACTGTTGGTTAGAGCCTGTAAGAAAGCATTTCACTGTAAGGTTGTATTCGGTGCACGTGACAAATCAACTTTCCTTTGATTTGATCCCTCCCTCTCTCCTCCATTCCTCTGTCTATCCTCCATTCCTCTGCCTCTCCTCTGTCTCTCCTCCATTCCTCTGTCTCTCCTCCATTCCTCTGTCTCTCCTCCATTCCTCTGTCTATCCTCCATTCCTCTGTCTATCCTCCATTCCTCTGTCTCTCCTCCATTCCTCTATCTCTCCTCCATTCCTCTGTCTATCCTCCATTCCTCTGCCTCTCCTCTGTCTCTCCTCCATTCCTCTGTCTCTCCTCCATTCCTCTGTCTCTCCTCCATTCCTCTGTCTCTCCTCCATTCCTCTGTCTATCCTCCATTCCTCTGTCTATCCTCCATTCCTCTGCCTCTCCTCTGTCTCTCCTCCATTCCTCTGTCTCTCCTCCATTCCTCTGTCTCTCCTCCATTCCTCTGTCTATCCTCCATTCCTCTGTCTATCCTCCATTCCTCTGTCTATCCTCCATTCCTCTGTCTCTCCTCCATTCCTCTACCTCTCCTCCATTCCTCTGCCTCTCCTCTGTCTCTCCTCCATTCCTCTGTCTATCCTCCATTACTCTGTCTATCCTCCATTCCTCTGTCTATCCTCCATTCCTCTGCCTCTCCTCTGTCTCTCCTCCATTCCTCTGTCTATCCTCCATTCCTCTGTCTATCCTCCATTCCTCTGTCTATCCCCCATTCCTCTGTCTATCCTCCATTCCTCTGCCTCTCCTCTGTCTCTCCTCCATTCCTCTGTCTATCCTCCATTCCTCTGTCTCTCCTCCATTCCTCTGTCTATCCTCCATTCCTCTGTCTATCCTCCATTCCTCTATCTCTCCTCCATTCCTCTGTCTCTCCTCCATTCCTCTGTCTATCCTCCATTCCTCTGTCTATCCTCCATTCCTCTATCTCTCCTCATTCCTCTGTCTATCCTCCATTCCTCTATCTCTCCTCCATTCCTCTGTCTATCCTCCATTCCTCTATCTCTCCTCCATTCCTCTGTCTATCCTCCATTCCTCTGTCTATCCTCCATTCCTCTCTCTCTCCTCCATTCCTCTGTCTCTCCTCCATTCCTCTGTCTATCCTCCATTCCTCTGTCTATCCTCCATTCCTCTATCTCTCCTCCATTCCTCTGTCTATCCTCCATTCCTCTGTCTCTCCTCCATTCCTCTGTCTATCCTCCATTCCTCTATCTCTCCTCCATTCCTCTGTCTATCCTCCATTCCTCTATCTCTCCTCCATTCCTCTCTATCCTCCATTCCTCTGTCTATCCTCCATTCCTCTGTCTTTCCTCCATTCCTCTATCTCTCCTCCATTCTTCTCTCTCTCCTCCATTCCTCTGTCTCTCCTCCATTCCTCTCTCTCCTCCATTCCTCTGTCTATCCTCCATTCCTCTGTCTATCCTCCGTTCCTCTGTCTCTCCTCTGTCTATCCCCATTCCTCTGTCTATCCTCCATTCCTCTGTCTATCCTCCATTCCTCTGTCTATCCCCCATTCCTCTGTCTATCCTCCATTCCTCTATCTCTCCTCCATTCCTCTGTCTATCCTCCATTCCTCTGCCTCTCCTCCATTCCTCTGTCTCTCCTCTGTCTCTCCTCCATTCCTCTGTCTATCATCCATTCCTCTGTCTCTCCTCCATTCCTCTGTCTCTCCTCCATTCCTCTCTCTCTCCTCCATTCCTCTGCCTCTCCTCCATTCCTCTGTCTATCCTCCATTCCTCTGTCTCTCCTCCATTCCTCTGTCTATCCTCCATTCCTCTGTCTCTCCTCCATTCCTCTATCTCTCCTCCATTCCTCTGTCTCTCCTCCATTCCTCTGTCTATCCTCCATTCCTCTGTCTATCCTCCATTCCTCTATCTCTCCTCCATTCCTCTGTCTATCCTCCATTCCTCTGTCTATCCTCCATTCCTCTCTCTCTCCTCCATTCCTCTGTCTCTCCTCCATTCCTCTCTCTCCTCCATTCCTCTGTCTATCCTCCATTCCTCTGTCTATCCTCCATTCCTCTATCTCTCCTCCATTCCTCTGTCTATCCTCCATTCCTCTGTCTCTCCTCCATTCCTCTGTCTATCCCCCATTCCTCTGTCTATCCTCCATTCCTCTATCTCTCCTCCATTCCTCTGTCTATCCTCCATTCCTCTGCCTCTCCTCCATTCCTCTGTCTCTCCTCTGTCTCTCCTCCATTCCTCTGTCTATCCTCCATTCCTCTGTCTCTCCTCCATTCCTCTGTCTCTCCTCCATTCCTCTCTCTCTCCTCCATTCCTCTGCCTCTCCTCCATTCCTCTGTCTCTCCTCCATTCCTCTGTCTATCCTCCATTCCTCTGTCTCTCCTCCATTCCTCTGTCTATCCTCCATTCCTCTGTCTATCCTCCATTCCTCTATCTCTCCTCCATTCCTCTGTCTCTCCTCCATTCCTCTGTCTATCCTCCATTCCTCTGTCTATCCTCCATTCCTCTGTCTATCCTCCATTCCTCTATCTCTCCTCCATTCCTCTGTCTATCCTCCATTCCTCTATCTCTCCTCCATTCCTCTGTCTATACTCCATTCCTCTATCTCTCCTCCATTCCTCTGTCTATCCTCCATTCCTCTGTCTATCCTCCATTCCTCTCTCTCTCCTCCATTCCTCTGTCTCTCCTCCATTCCTCTGTCTATCCTCCATTCCTCTGTCTATCCTCCATTCCTCTGTCTATCCTCCATTCCTCTATCTCTCCTCCATTCCTCTGTCTATCCTCCATTCCTCTGTCTATCCTCCATTCCTCTATCTCTCCTCCATTCCTCTCTCTCTCCTCCATTCCTCTGTCTCTCCTCCATTCCTCTCTCTCTCCTCCATTCCTCTGTCTATCCTCCATTCCTCTGTCTATCCTCCGTTCCTCTGTCTCTCCTCTGTCTATCCCCATTCCTCTGTCTATCCTCCATTCCTCTGTCTATCCTCCATTCCTCTGTCTATCCCCCATTCCTCTGTCTATCCTCCATTCCTCTATCTCTCCTCCATTCCTCTGTCTATCCTCCATTCCTCTGCCTCTCCTCCATTCCTCTGTCTCTCCTCTGTCTCTCCTCCATTCCTCTGTCGCTCCTCCATTCCTCTGTCTATCCTCCATTCCTCTGTCTCTCCTCCATTCCTCTGTCTCTCCTCCATTCCTCTCTCTCTCCTCCATTCCTCTGCCTCTCCTCCATTCCTCTGTCTCTCCTCTGTCTCTCCTCCATTCCTCTGTCTCTCCTCTGTCTCTCCTCCATTCCTCTGTCTCTCCTCCATTCCTCTCTCTCTCCTCCATTCCTCTGCCTCTCCTCCATTCCTCTGCCTCTCCTCCATTCCTCTGTCTCTCCTCTGTCTATCCTCCATTCCTCTGTCTCTCCTCCATTCCTCTGTCTATCCTCCAGTCCTCTGTCTCTCCTCCATTCCTCTGTCTCTCCTCCATTCCTCTGTCTCTCCTCCATTCCTCTGTCTATCCTCCATTCCTCTGTCTATCCTCCATTCCTCTGTCTATCCCCCATTCCTCTCTCTATCCCCCATTCCTCTCTCTCTCCTCTATTCCTCTCTCTATCCCCCATTCCTCTCTCTCTCCTCCATTCCTCTGTCTATCCTCCATTCCTCTGTCTATCCTCCATTCCTCTGTCTATCCTCCATTCCTCTTTCTATCCCTGGCTTTCCAGCCTAGCCTCTTGCCACCTGCTTAGTGTTCTATATTGGTGCTCAGTGCTTATTGAGTTTACTGATGGTCAAGCTCAGAGGGCACGGGTTAGGGCAGACCTGGGGAGAGGGTGATGGCTACAGACATTTCAGAGAATACAGAAGGCTCGTTGTTTTTATAAGGGTTCAGCTTGGCTTGAGAAAGAGGAAAGAAGCTGTCAGGACTGATAAAACCTGTTGAGCTACCGTACGAAGGCAATACTTACAATTACTGTACTAGCTTACAATAACTACAAACATGATTTACAATTAATGTACTAGCTTACAATAACTACAAACATGATTTATCAATTACTGTATCAGCTTACAATAACTACAAACATGATTTATCAATTACTGTACCAGCTTACAATAATTACAAACATGATTTATCTTGTCTACACTAGACTTTCACTAATCTCGTCCACCAGCCGGCTCTATGCTGCTGCACTAACTGTCTCTATGCTGTTCCACTAACTGGCTCTATGCTGCTGCACTAACTGGCTCTATGCTGCTCCACTAACTGGCTCTATGCTGCTCCACTAACTGGCTCTATGCTGTTCCACTAACTGGCTCTATGCTGCTCCACTGACTGTCTCTATGCTGCTCCACTAACTGTCTCTATGCTGCTCCACTGACTGTCTCTATGCTGCTCCACTAACTGTCTCTATGCTGCTCCACTGACTGTCTCTATGCTGTTCCACTAACTGGCTCTATGCTGCTGCACTAACTGGCTCTATGCTGCTCCACTAACTGGCTCTATGCTGCTCCACTAACTGGCTCTATGCTGTTCCACTAACTGGCTCTATGCTGCTCCACTAACTGGCTCTATGCTGCTACACTGACTGGCTTAATGCTGCTCCACTGACTGGCTCTATGCTGCTCCACTAACTGTCTCTATGCTGCACCACTAACTGGCTCTATGCTGCTCCACTAACTGTCTCTATGCTGCTCCACTAACTGGCTCTATGCTGCTCCACTAACTGGCTCTATGCTGTTCCACTAACTGGCTCTATGCTCCTCCACTAACTGGCTCTATGCTGCTCCACTAACTGTCTCTATGCTGCTCCACTGACTGGCTCTATGCTGCTCCACTGACTGTCTCTATGCTGCTCCACTAACTGTCTCTATGCTGCTCCACTAACTGTCTCTATGCTGCTCCACTAACTGTCTCTATGCTGCTCCACTAACTGTCTCTATGCTGCTCCACTGACTGGCTCTATGCTGCTCCACTGACTGTCTCTATGCTGCTCCACTGACTGTCTCTATGCTGCTCCACTAACTGTCTCTATGCTGCTCCACTAACTGTCACTATGCTGCTCCACTGACTGGCTCTATGCTGCTCCACTGACTGGCTCTATGCTGCTCCACTAACTGTCTCTATGCTGCTCCACTAACTGGCTCTATGCTGCTCCACTAACTGTCTCTATGCTGCTCCACTGACTGGCTCTATGCTGCTCCACTAACTGTCTCTATGCTGCTCCACTAACTGGCTCTATGCTGCTCCACTGACTGTCTCTATGCTGCTCCACTGACTGTCTCTATGCTGCTCCACTGACTGTCTCTATGCTGCTCCACTAACTGTCTCTATGCTGCTCCACTGACTGTCTCTATGCTGCTCCACTGACTGTCTCTATGCTGCTCCACTGACTGTCTCTATGCTGCTCCACTGACTGTCTCTATGCTGCTCCACTGACTGTCTCTATGCTGCTCCACTGACTGTCTCTATGCTGCTCCACTGACTGTCTCTATGCTGCTCCACTAACTGTCTCTATGCTGCTCCACTAACTGTCTCTATGCTGCTCCACTAACTGTCTCTATGCTGCTACACTGACTGGCTTAATGCTGCTCCACTGACTGGCTCTATGCTGCTCCACTAACTGTCTCTATGCTGCACCACTAACTGGCTCTATGCTGCTCCACTAACTGTCTCTATGCTGCTCCACTGACTGTCTCTATGCTGCTCCACTAACTGGCTCTATGCTGCTCCACTAACTGGCTCTATGCTGCTCCACTAACTGGCTCTATGCTGCTCCACTGACTGGCTCTATGCTGCTCCACTGAGATGTGTTGCCCGTTCTCTCTCTGTCAGTGTGTGTGTCTGTGCTGTGAAGTGAAACATTACAGTGATCTTATCTGTGGAATAAGCCTGTGAGACCGGGAACTGATATCCTCAGAGACAACTACCGCTGAAGTGAAACACAACTTATTTCACCCACATATATTATCAGCCTACCTCCCATACACACTGACTGTGTCACAAATGGCAACTCATTCCAAATGTAGTGCACTATTTTAGACCAGATATCTATGGGTGTAGGGAATAGTGTACCACTTGGAACATAGCCATTTACTATCCTTCCTGCCTCCACTCTAGATTGCATCACAGGACCAATTAAAATCACAACAAGCAACACTCATTCTACTTCTCCCAGTGTTCCTAACTACACGTGTCCCTAAATGGAATAGAATTTATTTTTGTGCTGTCTTGACAATTCTGTTTTTTGGTCAATCACAGTGTGAAATAATGATCGTACGTAGGAGTTGAGAAGACAGCACAAACAGATGTGTGACCCAGGCTATCACAGCACAGCAGTGAGTGTTTCTTTGTGGGTATATACTATATGATATATATAATATATATACATACAGTTGAAGATGGAAGTTTACACTTGAGCCAAATACGTTTAAACTCAGTGTTTGTCAATTCCTGACATTTAATCCTAGTAAAAATTCCCTCTCTTAGGTCAGTTAGGATCACCACTTCATTTTAAGACTGTGAAATGTCAGAATAATAGTAGAGAGAATTATTTATTTCAGCTTTTATTTATTTTATCACATTCCCAGTGGGTCAGAAGTTTACATACACTCAATTAGTACTTGGTAGCATTGCCTTTAAATTGTTTAGCTTGGGTCAAATGTTTCGGGAAGCCTTCCAGAAGCTTCCCACAATAAGTTGGATGAATTTTGGCCCAATCCTCTTGACAGAGCTGGTGTAACTGAGTCAGGTTTGTAGGCCTCCTTGCTCGCACATGCTTTTTCAGTTCTGACCACACATTTTCTATAGGATTAAGGTAAGGGCTTTGTGATGGCCACTCCAATACCTTGACTTTGTTGTCCTTAAGCCATTTTGCCACAACTTTGGAAGTATGCTTGGGGACATTGTCCATTTGGAAGACCCATTTACGACCAAGCTTTAACTTCCTGACTGATGTCTGGAGATGTTGCTTCAATATATCTACATCATTTTCTACACCAGTCCCCCCTGCAGCAAAGTACCCCCACAACATGATGCTGCCACCCCCGTGCTTCGCGGTTGGGCTGGTGTTCTTAAAAGCACAGTCAACTTAGTGTATATAAACTTCTGATCCACTGGAATTGTGATACAGTGAATTATAAGTGAAATAATTTGTCTGTAAATAATTGTTGGAAAAATGACTTGTGTCACGCACAAAGCAGATGTCCTAACCTACTTGCCAAAACTATAGTTTGTAAACAAGAAATGTGTGGAGTGGTTGAAAAAAGGAGTTTTAATGACTCTGACCTCAGTTTATGTAAACTTCTGACTTCAACTGTATATATGAGTATGTACTGTACTGGTTTGTGGGTATATACACTATGTGGTTTGTGGGTAAATACACTATGTGGTTTGTGGGTATATACACTATGTGGTTTGTGGGTATATACACTATGTGGTTTGTGGGTATATACACTATGTGGTTTGTGGGTATATACACTATGTGGTTTGTGGGTATATACACTATGTGGTTTGTGGGTATATACACTATGTGGTTTGTGGGTATATACACTATGTGGTTTGTGGGTATATACACTATGTGGTTTGTGGGTATATACACTATGTGGTTTGTGGGTATATACACTATGCGGTTTGTGGGTATATACACTATGTGTTTTGTGGGTATATACACTATGTGGTTTGTGGGTATATACACTATGCGGTTTGTGGGTATATACACTATGTGGTTTGTGGGTATATACACTATGTGGTTTGTGGGTATATACACTATGTGTTTTGTGGGTATATACACTATGTGGTTTGTGGGTATATACACTATGCGGTTTGTGGGTATATACACTATGTGGTTTGTGGGTATATACACTATGTGGTTTGTGGGTATATACACTATGTGGTTTGTGGGTATATACACTATGCGGTTTGTGGGTATATACACTATGCGGTTTGTGGGTATATACACTATGTGGTTTGTGGGTATATACACTATGTGGTTTGTGGGTATATACACTATGTGGTTTGTGGGTATATACACTATGCGGTTTGTGGGTATATACACTATGTGTTTTGTGGGTATATACACTATGTGGTTTGTGGGTATATACACTATGCGGTTTGTGGGTATATACACTATGTGGTTTGTGGGTATATACACTATGTGGTTTGTGGGTATATACACTATGTGTTTTGTGGGTATATACACTATGTGGTTTGTGGGTATATACACTATGCGGTTTGTGGGTATATACACTATGTGGTTTGTGGGTATATACACTATGTGGTTTGTGGGTATATACACTATGTGGTTTGTGGGTATATACACTATGCGGTTTGTGGGTATATACACTATGCGGTTTGTGGGTATATACACTATGTGGTTTGTGGGTATATACACTATGTGGTTTGTGGGTATATACACTATGTGGTTTGTGGGTATATACACTATGTGGTTTGTGGGTATATACACTATGTGTTTTGTGGGTATATACACTATGCGGTTTGTGGGTATATACACTATGTGGTTTGTGGGTATATACACTATGTGGTTTGTGGGTATATACACTATGTGTTTTGTGGGTATATACACTATGCGGTTTGTGGGTATATACACTATGTGGTTTGTGGGTAAATACACTATTTGGTTTGTGGGTATATATACTATGTGTTTTGTGGGTATATACACTATGTGGTTTGTGGGTATATACACTATGTGGTTTGTGGGTATATACACTATGTGTTTTGTGGGTATATACACTATGTGGTTTGTGGGTATATACACTATGCGGTTTGTGGGTAAATACACTATGCGGTTTGTGGGTATATACACTATGTGGTTTGTGGGTATATACACTATGTGGTTTGTGGGTATATACACTATGCGGTTTGTGGGTAAATACACTATGCGGTTTGTGGGTATATACACTATGCGGTTTGTGGGTATATACACTATGTGGTTTGTGGGTATATACACTATGCGGTTTGTGGGTATATACACTATGCGGTTTGTGGGTATATACACTATGTGGTTTGTGGGTATATACACTATGCGGTTTGTGGGTATATACACTATGCGGTTTGTGGGTATATACACTATGCGGTTTGTGGGTATATACACTATGCGGTTTGTGGGTATATACACTATGTGGTTTGTGGGTATATACACTATGCGGTATGTGGGTATATACACTATGCGGTTTGTGGGTATATACACTATGCGGTTTGTGGGTATATACACTATGCGGTTTGTAGGTATATACACTATGCGGTTTGTGGGTATATACACTATGTGGTTTGTGGGTATATACACTATGCGGTTTGTGGGTATATACACTATGTGGTTTGTGGGTATATACACTATGCGGTTTGTGGGTATATACACTATGCGGTTTGTAGGTATATACACTATGCGGTTTGTGGGTATATACACTATGTGGTTTGTGGGTATATACAGTGCCTTCGGAAAGTATTCAGACCCCTTGACTTTTTTTTACATTTTGTTACGTTACAGCCTTATTCTAAAATGGATAAAAAAATATACATTCTCAGCAGTCTACACAGGACATCCCATAATGACAATGGATACAAAAATATACATTCTCAGCAGTCTACACAGGACATCCCATAATGACAGGAAAACAGGTTTTGAAAAATGTTTTTGCAAATGTATTGACATTTAAAAAAACAGAAATACCTTTACATAAGTATTCAGACTCTTTGCTATGAGACTCGAGATTGAGCTCAGGTGCATCCTGTTTCCATTGATCATCCCTGAGATGTTTCTACAACTTGATTGGAGTGCACCTGCAGTAAATTCAATTGCTTGGACATGATTTGGAAAGGTACATACCTGTCTATATAAGGGTCCCACAGTTGACAGTGCAAGTCAGAGCAAAAACCTAGCCATGAAGTTGAAGGAATTGTCCGTAGAAATCCAAGACATGACTGTGTCAAGGCACAGATCTGGGGAAGGGTACCAAAACATTTATGCAGCATTGAAGGTCCCCAAGAACACAGTGGCCTCCATCATTCTTTAATGGAAGAAGTTTAGAACCTCAGAGACACTTCCTAGAGCTGGCCACCCCACCAAACTGAGCAGTCGGTGGAGAAGGGCTTTTGTCAGGGAGGTGACCATGAACCCGATGGTCATTCTGACAGAGCACCAGAGTTCCTCCGTGGAGATGGGAGAACCTTCCAGAAGGACATCTATCTCTGCAGCACTCCACCAATCAGGCCTTTATGGTAGAGTTGCCAGACGGAAGCCACTCCTCAGTAAAAGGCACATGACAGCTTGCCTTAAATTTCCCAAAAGTCACCTAAAGACTCTCAGACCATGAGAAACAAGATGC
The DNA here is from genome assembly GCF_002021735.2 of Oncorhynchus kisutch. Taxonomy (NCBI): domain Eukaryota; kingdom Metazoa; phylum Chordata; class Actinopteri; order Salmoniformes; family Salmonidae; genus Oncorhynchus; species Oncorhynchus kisutch. Next base: position 60,109 of record NW_022262705.1, on the reverse strand, counting down.
TCTGGTCTGATGAAACCAAGATTGAACTCTTTGGCCTGAATGCCAAGCGTCACATCAAGAGGAAACCTGGCACCATCCCTACAGTGAAGCATGGTGGTGGCAGCATCATGCTGTGGGGATGTTTTTCAGCAGCAGGGACTGGGAGACTAGTCAGGATTGAGGCAAAGATGAATGTAGCAAAGTACAGAGAGGTCCCTGATGAAAACCTGCTCCAGAGCACTCATTACCTCAGACTGTGGTGAAGGTTCACCTTCGAACAGGACAACAACTCTAAGCACAAAGCCAAAAAAATGCAGGAGTGGCTTCGTGACAAGTCTCTGAATGTCCTTGAGTGGCCCAGCCATATCCCGGACTTGAACCTGATCGAACATTTCTGGAGAGACCTGAAAATAGCTGTGCAGCAACGCTCCCCTTCCAACCTGACAGAGCTTGAGAGGATCTGCAGAGAAGAACGGGAGAAACTCTCCAAATACAGGTGTGCCAAGCCTGTAGTGTCATAACCAAGAAGACTCGAGGCTGTAATCGCTGCCAAAGGTGCTTCAACAAAGTGCTGACTTTAATACAATTGCAACAATTTATAAAAAACAGTTTTTGCTTTGTCATTATGGGGTATTGTGTGTATATTGATGAAGAAAAAACTTTTTAATCCATTTTAGAATAAGGCTGAATACTGTCTGATCTTGTCTGCAGCAGTAGATCCATCCCCTGTCTGGTCCTGTCCATGGCAGTAGATCCATCCCCTGTCTGGTTCTGTCCATGGCAGTAGATCCATCCCCTGTCTGGTCCTGTACATGGCAGTAGATCAATCCCCTGTCTGGTCCTGTCCATGGCAGTAGATCCATCCCCTGTCTGGTTCTGTCCATGGCAGTAGATCCATCCCCTGTCTGGTCCTGTACATGGCAGTAGATCAATCCCCTGTCTGATCTTGTCTGCAGCAGTAGATCCATCCCCTGTCTGGTCCTGTCCATGGCAGTAGATCCATCCCCTGTCTGGTTCTGTCCATGGCAGTAGATCCATCCCCTGTCTGGTCCTGTACATGGCAGTAGATCCATCCCCTGTCTGGTCATGTCCATGGCAGTAGATCCATCCCCTGTCTGGTCCTGTACATGGCAGTAGATCCATCCCCTGTCTGGTTCTGTCCATGGCAGTAGATCCATCCCCTGTCTGGTCCTGTACATGGCAGTAGATCCATCCCCTGTCTGGTCCTGTACATGGCAGTAGATCCATCCCCTGTTTGGTTCTGTCCATGGCAGTAGATCCATCCCCTGTCTGGTTCTGTCCATGGTAGTAGATCCATCCCCTGTCTGGTCATGTACATGGCAGTAGATCCATCTCCTGTCTAGTGTCCAGTAAAAAAGTCCAGATAAACAATAAGAGCCTAATGATCCTGCAATATTGTGGCTTCTTGTCAAAGGTGATGCACTTGTGTGAGATCTAGGAAGTTAAAACCTAATCTCTCATACATGCTGGCCAGCTAGTCTTCCACGGATCACTGGAGACTGGCTTATTCACTGGCTTATTTCTGATATGATGAGCAGAAGGAGGATTCCCATCAGTGTCAGCTTATCTAACCCGCACCTCATTTTCATTTATCAAAACTGAGTGACTGGGCGGAAATTCAAGGCACAAAATACCAACCTATCTTATCCAAAGGATGATTAAAAGGCCAGATTTAACACCACAGAGAAAGGTGTGCGTTAGTTTCACCTACCAGGAGAAAATCACCACAAAGCCAGGCAGAGCCATCACCACAAAGCCAGGCAGAGCCATCACCACAAAGCCAGGCAGAGCCATCACCACAAAGCCAGGCAGAGCCATCACCACAAAGCCGGGCAGAGCCCTCACCACAAAGCCAGGCAGAGCCATCACCACAATGCCAAGCAGAGCCATCACCACAAAGCCAGGCAGAGCCATCACCACAAAGCCGGGCAGTGCCATCACCACAAAGCCGGGCAGTGCCATCAATCACCACAAAGCCGGGCAGAGCCATCACCACAAAGCCGGGCAGAGCCATCACCACAAAGCCGGGCAGAGCCATCACCACAAAGCCAGGCAGAGCCATCACCACAAAGCCGGGCAGAGCCATCACCACAAAGCCAGGCAGAGCCATCACCACAAAGCCGGGCAGAGCCCTCACCACAAAGCCAGGCAGAGCCATCACCACAATGCCAAGCAGAGCCATCACCACAAAGCCAGGCAGAGCCATCACCACAAAGCCAGGCAGAGCCATCACCACAAAGCCGGGCTCTCTGTATTTAATGTTGTGTTACCACAGAAGGTGTAGCTAGACTCTCTGTATTTAATATTGTGTTACCACAGAAGGTGCAGCTAGACTCTTTGCGCTGACGGACAGAGGAGCACAAGGCCAGAGACAATGAATGCGGCCGCAGACACAAAGGAGCCGCTTATTAGGAAGAAAAAACATCCATGTCTTACAGGGAAATGTGTAACCACTGCAGTCTAAAAACCAACAGTGTTTTCTACTGAAGCAGGTGCTGTATTTCTACAGCTTGAGGGCTGAGACCAGTCAGTAGATATAACACCAGTCAGTAGATATAACACCATTCAGTAGATACAACACCATTCAGTAGATACAACACCATTCAGTAGATATAACACCAGTCAGTAGATATAACACCATTCAGTAGATACAACACCATTCAGTAGATACAACACCATTCAGTAGATACAACACCATTCAGTAGATATAACACCATTCAGTAGATATATCACCATTCAGTAGATATATCACCATTCAGTAGATATATCACCATTCAGGAGATATAACACCATTCAGTAGATACAACACCATTCAGTAGATATAACACCATTCAGTAGATATATCACCATTCAGTAGATATAGCACCATTCAGTAGATATATCACCATTCAGTAGATATATCACCATTCAGTAGATATATCACCATTCAGTAGATATAACACCATTCAGTAGATATATCACCATTCAGTAGTTTAAGTGCCCCTGCGCAAGGCACTTAACTGGGGTGCTGCACTATTATGTCTGACCCTGTAAAACAACACCTAACATACTACTATGACTGACCCTGTAAAACAACACCTATTATACTACTATGACTGACCCTGTAAAACAACACCTATCATACTATTATGACTGACCCTGTAAAACAACACCTATCGTACTACTATGACTGACCCTGTAAAACAACACCTATCATACTACGATGACTGACCCTGTAAAACAACACATTACACTGCACCTATCATACTACTATGACTGACCCTGTAAAACAACACCTATCATACTACTATGACTGACCCTGTAAAACAACACCTATCATACTACTATGACTGACCCTGTAAAACAACATATTTCACTTCACCGATCATACTACTATGACTGACCCTGTAAACAACACCTATCATACTACTATGACTGACCCTGTAAAACAACACCTATCATACTACTATGACTGACCCTGTAAAGCAACACCTATCATACTACTATGACTGACCCTGTAAAACAACACCTATCATACTACTATGACTGACCCTGTAAAACAACACCTATCATACTACTATGACTAACCCTGTAAAACAACACCTATCATACTACTATGACTGACCCTGTAAAACAACACCTATCATACTACTATGACTGACCCTGTAAAACAACACCTATCGTACTACTATGACTGACCCTGTAAAACAACACCTATCGTACTACTATGACTGACCCTGTAAAACAACACCTATCATACTACTATGACTGACCCTGTAAAACAACACCTATCATACTACTATGACTGACCCTGTAAAACAACACCTATCATACTACTATGACTGACCCTGTAAAACAACACCTATCATACTACAATGACTGACCCTGTAAAACAACACCTATCATACTACTATGACTGACCCTGACGTTTATTTAAGATCATTCTTCTATTTTCCCCCCCACAGACCCCCCACAGCCCATGGACCCCCCACAGCCCACAGAACCCCCACAGCCCATGGACCCCCCACAGCCCACGGACCCCCACAGCCCACGGACCCCCCACAGCCCACAGACCCCCCACAGCCCATGGGCCCCCCACAGCCCACGGACCCCCCACAGCCCACAGACCCCCCACAGCCCACAGACCCTCCACAACTCACAGACCCCCCACAGCCCACAGACCCTCCACAACTCACAGACCCCCCACAGCCCACAGACCCTCCACAACTCACTGACCCCCCACAGCCCACAGACCCCCCACAGCCCAAGGATCCCCCACAGCCCACAGACCCCCCACAGTCCAGGGACCCCCCATAACCCACGGACCCCCCCACAGCCCACAGACCCCCCACAGCCCACAGACCCCCCCACAGTCCACAGACCCCCATAACCCACGGAACCCCCACAGCCCAAGGACCCCCCACAGCCAACAGACCCCCCCCCCACAGTCCACGGACCCCCCACAGCCCACAGACCCCCCACAGCCCACGGACCCCCCCCACAGTCCACGGACCCCCCACAGCCGACAGACACCCCCACAGTCCACGGACCCCCCACAACCCACGGACCCCCCACAGCCCACAGACCCCCCACAGCCCACAGACCCCCCCCACAGTCCACGGACCCCCCACAGCCCACAGACCCCTCCCACAGTCCACGGACCCCCCACAACCCATGGACCCTCCACAGCCCACAGACCCCTCACAGCCCACAGACCCCCACAGACCCCCCCGCCCCCACAGCTCACAGACCCCACACAGCCCACAGAAACCCCACGGACCCCGCACAGCCCCCGCCAATCCCACCCCAACATAACGTATATAGTGTTAGTTCTCTGTGTCTGACCAGTAGCATGGAGCTGTGGCTCCTCTTCTTCCTATGTAATGTATCACAGTGAATTTGGTGATGGTTTCCCCCCTTGTTCATAGAAATTAGTCTTTGAAGTTGTTAAGTTAATTTCCATTCGTACATCCTGATATTAGCAGATGCTGACCAGTAATGGGAAGGAGGAAAAAAAACATACCCCCCCCCCCAAAAAAAATGGCATATTTCACTGGTTTTTGTTTTCATAGCAGTTGAACATCACAGGAGGGACACGAAAATATTGGGAGAGAATCTGCTTTTACTCAGTGAGAATATTGTTTCATGTATTGTGAGAGCAGACCACAGGATCACTGGGAGAATGAGACGGGGTTTCACGCTGGTTCACATTTAAAAGAGATAAAAATCAAATAAAGGAATGCTTTTGAGAAATGAGAAGAGAGAGGTTTAAGAGACCTTGTTAAAATGTATATGGGACTCTCAAATAACACCCTCTTCTTTACCTTCACTATAGGCCCTGGTCTAAAGTAGTGCACTACTACCCTATAGACCCTGGTCTAAAGTAGTGCACTACGTCCCTATAGACCCTGGTCTAAAGTAGTGCACTACTACCCTAGAGACCCTGGTCTAAAGTAGTGCACTACTACCCTAGAGACCCTGGACTAAAGTAGTGCACTACTACCCTAGAGACCCTGGACTAAAGTAGTGCACTACTACCCTATAGACCCTGGTCTAAAGTAGTGCACTACTACCCTATAGACCCTGGTCTAAAGTAGTGCACTACTACCCTAGAGACCCTGGTCTAAAGTAGTGCACTACTACCCTAGAGACCCTGGACTAAAGTAGTGCACTACTACCCTAGAGACCCTGGACTAAAGTAGTGCACTACTACCCTATAGACCCTGGTCTAAAGTAGTGCACTACTACCCTATAGACCCTGGTCTAAAGTAGTGCACTACTACCCTATAGACCCTGGTCTAAAGTAGTGCACTACTACCCTATAGACCCTGGTCTAAAGTAGTGCACTACTACCCTAGAGACCCTGGACTAAAGTAGTGCACTACGACCCTATAGACCCTGGTCTAAAGTAGTGCACTACTACCCTATAGACCCTGGTCTAAAGTAGTGCACTACTACCCTATAGACCCTGGTCTAAAGTAGTGCACTACTACCCTATAGACCCTGGTCTAAAGTAGTGCACTACTACCCTATAGACCCTGGTCTAAAGTAGTGCACTACTACCCTATAGACCCTGGTCTAAAGTAGTCCACTACTACCCTATAGACCCTGGTCTAAAGTAGTGCACTACTACCCTATAGACCCTGGTCTAAAGTAGTGCACTACTACCCTAGAGACCCTGGTCTAAAGTAGTGCACTACGACCCTATAGACCCTGGTCTAAAGTAGTGCACTACTACCCTAGAGACCCTGGTCTAAAGTAGTGCACTACTACCCTATAGACCCTGGTCTAAAGTAGTGCACTACTACCCTATAGATCCTGGTCTAAAGTAGTCCACTACTACCCTATAGACCCTGGTCTAAAGTAGTGCACTACTACCCTATAGACCCTGGTCTAAAGTAGTGCACTACTACCCTATAGACCCTGGTCTAAAGTAGTGCACTACTACCCTATAGACCCTGGTCTAAAGTAGTGCACTACTACCCTATAGACCCTGGTCTAAAGTAGTGCACTACTACCCTATAGACCCTGGTCTAAAGTAGTGCACTACTACCCTAGAGACCCTGGACTAAAGTAGTGCACTACGACCCTATAGACCCTGGTCTAAAGTAGTGCACTACTACCCTATAGACCCTGGTCTAAAGTAGTGCACTACTACCCTATAGACCCTGGTCTAAAGTAGTGCACTACTACCCTATAGACCCTGGTCTAAAGTAGTGCACTACTACCCTATAGACCCTGGTCTAAAGTAGTGCACTACTACCCTATAGACCCTGGTCTAAAGTAGTCCACTACTACCCTATAGACCCTGGTCTAAAGTAGTGCACTACTACCCTATAGACCCTGGTCTAAAGTAGTGCACTACTACCCTAGAGACCCTGGTCTAAAGTAGTGCACTACGACCCTATAGACCCTGGTCTAAAGTAGTGCACTACTACCCTAGAGACCCTGGTCTAAAGTAGTGCACTACTACCCTATAGACCCTGGTCTAAAGTAGTGCACTACTACCCTATAGATCCTGGTCTAAAGTAGTCCACTACTACCCTATAGACCCTGGTCTAAAGTAGTGCACTACTACCCTATAGACCCTGGTCTAAAGTAGTGCACTACTACCCTATAGACCCTGGTCTAAAGTAGTGCACTACTACCCTATAGACCCTGGTCTAAAGTAGTGCACTACTACCCTATAGGTCCTGGTCTAAAGTAGTGCACTACTACCCTATAGACCCTGGTCTAAAGTAGTGCACTACTACCCTATAGACCCTGGTCTAAAGTAGTGCACTACTACCCTATAGACCCTGGTCTAAAGTAGTCCACTACTACCCTATAGACCCTGGTCTAAAGTAGTGCACTACTACCCTATAGACCCTGGTCTAAAGTAGTGCACTACTACCCTATAGACCCGGGTCTAAAGTAGTGCACTACTACCCTATAGACCCTGGTCTAAAGTAGTGCACTACTACCCTATAGACCCGGGTCTAAAGTAGTGCACTACTAACCTATAGACCCTGGTCTAAAGTAGTGCACTACTACCCTATAGACCCGGGTCTAAAGTAGTGCACTACTACCCTATAGGCCCGGGTCTAAAGTAGTGCACTACTACCCTATAGGCCCTGGTCTAAAGTAGTGCATTAGGACTAGAACAGACCTCAGAAGGTTGTTACCATGACGTTAGACACTGCATTAGGACTAGAACAGACCTCTGAAGGTTGTTACCATGACGTTAGACACTGCATTAGGACTAAAACAGACCTCAGAAGGTTGTTACCATGACGTTAGACACTGCATTAGGAGTAGAACAGACCTCAGAAGGTTGTTACCATGACGTTAGACACTGCATTAGGACTAGAACAGACCTCAGAAGGTTGTTACCATGACGTTAGACACTGCATTAGGACTAGAACAGACCTCAGAAGGTTGTTACCATGACATTAGACACTGCATTAGGACTAGAACAGACCTCAGAAGGTTGTTACCCATGACGTTAGACACTGCATTAGGACTAGAACAGACCTCAGAAGGTTGTTACCATGACGTTAGACACTGCATTAGGACTAGAACAGACCTCAGAAGGTTGTTACCATGACGTTAGACACTGCATTAGGACTAGAACAGACCTCAGAAGGTTGTTACCATGACGTTAGACACTGCATTAGGACTAGAACAGACCTCAGAAAGGACTAAAGTAAAGAATGAAGAATGTGAGGTCCTGACTAACGGAAGATGAACTCAACATCTGAAAAGATATCTGCACAGCACTCTCATATTTCCTTGCTGCAGCTTCATCTGTAAACTGTATAGTTTCAACTTCAGAAAATTATTTTTTACATTTTGCAAATCCATTCACTGGTTCCATAATTCTACTAGTTAGTGGCTGTCTAGAGACAATGAGTAAAGAGGGGAGGCAGTGGAGAGGGGAGACAGAGGGGAGACAGAGATGAGGGGAGGCAGAGGAGAGAGGGGAGACAGAGGAGAGGGAGGAGCCAGAGGAGAGGGAGGAGACAATATAGAGGGAGGGGCAGGTAGAGAGGGAGGAGACAGAGGAGAGAGAGTAGACAGAGGAGAGGGAGGAGACACTAGAGAGGGGAGACAGTGAAGAGGGGAGACAGTGGAGAGAGGAGACAGTAGAGAGGGGAAACGGGAGAGGGGAGACAGTGGAAAGGGGAGACAGTGGAGAGAGGGGAGACAGTAGAGAGAGGAAACAGGAGAGAGGGGAGACAGTGGAGAGAGGAGACAGGGGAGAGGGGAGCCACGGGAGAGGGGAGACAGTGGAGAGAGGAAACAGGAGAGAGGGGAGACAGTAGAGAGAGGAGACAGGATAGAGGGGAGCCACGGGAGAGGGGAGACAGGGGAGAGGGAAGCCTGTGGAGAGAGGTGACAGTAGAGAGGGGAGACAGTAGAGAGGGGAGACAGTGGAGTGGGGAGACAGTGGAGAGAGGAAACAGGGGAGAGGGGAGCCACGGAAGAGGGGAGACAGGGGAGAGGGATGGCAGTGGAGAGAGGGGAGACGGTGGAGAGGGGAAACAGCTGCGATGGGAGACAGTGGAAAGGGGAGACAGTGGAGTGGGGAGGCAGTGGAGAGAGGGGAGACAGTGGAGAGAGGAAACAGGAGAGAGGGGAGACAGTGGAGAGAGGAGACAGGGGAGAGGGGAGCCACGGGAGAGGGGAGACAATGCCGATAGTATTTGTTGTAAAAGGTTATTTGATTGGCAGTTGTAAATTTAAAATAATGCCCTTGTTGATTAGATGCTTTAAAGAAATATGTTAATGAAGCTGTTTGTTCAATCTATTGTATCTACTGGGATACCATGGGCAATACGGACACAGATCTACACAATTACAACCATATATTCATCTTTTTATTTTCCAGTATGAAATACCAAAGTTACCATAGATGAACTGTTAATTACCGAAATGAGAGAAGATTCAGTAGTAAAGTATATTTTAGTCGTATTAAATGTCTGCTGTTTTATCTTCAGTGTTCATTAGCTGCTGTTGGACTAACGAGGCTGTTCTCACTACAGGCCTGCTGGTGGACTAATGAGGCTGTTGCACATTATCAAAGGAGCTGTGACATCACTCAACAATGGATACCAAAATAACATCGGCTGACATCAACTACAATATTCTTCAAAACAGTGTACCAGTATTTTTGTGTGCTTTCCCTAATTAAAGCTTATCAAACCAATGACAGCATAAGGCCTGGACTGAATCTGTGTGTGTTTTTGTGTGTCTCCATATGTCTCCGTGTGTCTCCATGTGTCTCCATATGTCTCAATATGTCTCCATATGTCTCCATGTGTCTCCATGTGTGTCTCCATGTGTCTCCGTGTGTCTCCGTGTGTCTCCGTGTGTCTCCATGTGTCTCCATATGTCTCCATGTGTCTCCATGTGTGTCTCCATGTGTCTCCGTGTGTCTCCGTGTGTCTCCATGTCTCCATGTGTCTCCATATGTCTCCATATGTCTCAATATGTCTCCGTGTGTCTCCATATGTCTCTGTGTGTCTCAATATGTCTCCATGTGTCTCCGTGTGTCTCAATATGTCTCCGTGTGTCTCCATATGTCTCGGTGTGTCTCCATATGTCTCCATGTGTCTCCGTATGTCTCAATATGTCTCCATATGTCTCTGTGTGTCTCCATATGTCTCCATGTGTCTTCGTATGTCACCATGTGTCTCCGTATGTCTCCATATGTCTCAATATGTCTCCGTGTGTCTCCATGTGTCTCCGTGTGTCTCCGTATGTCTCCGTGTGTCTCCGTGTGTCTCAATATGTCTCCATGTGTCTCCATATGTCTCCATGTGTCTCCATGTGTGTCTCCGTGTGTCTCCGTGTGTCTCCATGTGTCTCCATATGTCTCCATATGTCTCCATGTGTCTCCATGTGTGTCTCCATGTGTCTCCGTGTGTCTCCATGTGTCTCAATATGTCTCCATGTCTCCATGTGTCTCCATGTGTCTCCGTGTGTCTCCATATGTCTCCATATGTCTCAATATGTCTCCGTGTGTCTCCATGTGTCTCCATATGTCTCTGTGTGTCTCAATATGTCTCCATGTGTCTCCGTGTGTCTCCGTGTGTCTCAATATGTCTCCGTGTGTCTCCATATGTCTCTGTGTGTCTCGGTGTGTCTCCATGTGTCTCCATGTGTCTCCATATGTCTCTGTGTGTCTCCATATGTCTCCATGTGTCTTCGTATGTCACCATGTGTCTCCGTATGTCTCCATATGTCTCAATATGTCTCCGTGTGTCTCCATGTGTCTCCGTGTGTCTCCGTATGTCTCCGTGTGTCTCCGTGTGTCTCAATATGTCTCCATGTGTCTCCATATGTCTCAATATGTCTCCATGTGTGTCTACATATGTCTCCGTGTCTCCATATGTCTCAAAATGTCTCCATGTGTCTCAATATGTCTCCATGTGTCTCCATATGTCTCCATATGTCTCAATATGTCTCCATATGTCTCCATGTGTGTCTCCATGTGTCTCCGTGTGTCTCCATGTGTCTCAATATGTCTCCATGTGTCTCCATGTGTCTCCGTGTGTCTCCATGTGTCGCCATACGTCTCCATAAGTCTCAATATGTCTCCGTGTGTCTCCATGTGTCTCTATGTGTCTCCATATGTCTCCATAGGTCTCCATGTGTCTCCATATGTCTCAATATGTCTCAATATGTCTCTGTGTGTCTCCATGTGTCTCAATATGTCTCCGTGTGTCTCCATGTGTCTCCATGTGTCTCCGTATGTCTCCATATGTCTTAATATGTCTCCGTGTGTCTCCATATGTCTCTGTGTGTCTCCATGTGTCTCCGTATGTCTCAATATGTCTCCATATGTCTCTGTGTGTCTCCATGTGTCTTCGTATGTCTCCATGTGTCTCCGTATGTCTCCGTATGTCTCAATATGTCTCCGTGTGTCTCAATATGTCTCCATACGTCTCAATATGTCTCCATGTGTGTCTCCATATGTCTCCGTGTCTCCATATGTGTCCATATGTCTCAAAATGTCTCCATGTGTCTCAATATGTCTCCATGTGTCTCCATATGTCTCAATATGTCTCCATATGTCTCAATATGTCTCCATGTGTGTCTCCATATGTCTCCATGTGTCTCAATATGTCTCCGTGTGTCTCCATATGTCTCCGTGTTTTTCAATATGTCTCCGTGTGTCTCCATATGTCTCCGTATGTCTCAATATGTCTCTGTGTTTTTCAATATGTCTCCGTGTGTCTCCATGTCTCCATGTGTCTCCATATGTCTCCATGTGTGTCTCAATATGTCTCTGTGTCTCTCCATATGTCTCAATATGTCTCCATGTGTCTCTGTATGTCTCAATATGTCTCCGTGTGTCTCCATATGTCTCTGTGTGTCTCAATATGTCTCTGTGTGTCTCCAAATGTCTCCATGTTTTTCAATATGTCTCCATGTCTCTGTATGTCTCAATATGTCTCTGTGTGTCTCTGTATGTCTCTGTAGGTCTCCATGTGTCTCCATGTGTGTGTTTGTGTCTCCATGTGTGTCTGTGTCTCTAAGTCTCCATGTGTGTCTATGTCTCTCCATGTCTATGTGTCTCCATGTGTGTCTGTGTCTCTAAGTCTCCATGTGTGTCTATGTCTCTCCATGTCTATGTCTCTCCATGTGTGTCTATGTCTCTCCATGTGTCTCCATGTCTATGTGTCTCCATGTGTGTCTATGTCTCTCCATGTGTCTCCATGTCTATGTGTCTCCATGTGTGTCTATGTCTCTCCATGTGTCTCCATGTCTATGTGTCTCCATGTGTGTCTATGTCTCTCCATGTCTATGTCTCTCCATGTGTGTCTATGTCTCTCCATGTGTCTCCATGTCTATGTGTTTCCATGTGTGTCCAAGCATGAGCCTGTGTACGTGTATGAGTGTGTGTGTTACAGTCACCTGGAACCACCTCTATTCCTTGACCAGGCAGTGGAAACACTCATGACTACCAGGTTCCATGTAAACCAGCGTTTCACAGCACCACCTCCCCATAATGGGCAGCCCCCCCCCACCTCCCCCTAATGGGCAGTCCCCCCCCCCCACCTCCCCCTAATGGCAGTCCCCCCCCACCACCTCCCCCTAATGGGCAGTCCCCCCCCGCCCCACCTCCCCCTAATGGGCAGCCCCCCCCACCACCTCCCCCTAATGGGCAGCCCCCCCCACCACCTCCCCCTAATGGGCAGCCCCCCCCACCACCTCCGCATAATGGGCAGTCCCCCCCCCCCACCTCCCCCTAATGGGCAGCCCCCCCCACCACCTCCCCCTAATGGGCAGCCCCCCCCACCACCTCCCCATAATGGGCAGTCCCCCCCCCCCACCTCCCCCTAATGGGCAGCCCCCCCCACCTCCCCATAATGGGCAGTCCCCCCCCCCACCTCCCCCTAATGGGCAGCCCCCCCCCCACACCTCCCTCTAATGGGCAGCCCCCCACCCCACACCTCCCCCTAATGGGCAGTCCCCCCACCCCACCTCCATCTAATGGGCAGTCATCCCCCCCACCTCCCCCTAATGGGCAGCCCCCCCCCCCCCCCTCATGGGCAGTCCCCACCCCCACCTCACCCTAATGGGCAGTCCCCCCCCCCTAACCAAACACACCATGGACATGTCATATTACCCCCCCTAACCAAACACACCATGGACATGTCATATTACCCCCCCCCCCTCCTAACCAAACACACCATGGACATGTCATATTACCCCCCCCCTCCCCCTAACCAACACACCATGGACATGTCATATTACCCCCCCCCCCCCCCCCCCTCCTAACCAAACACACCATGGACATGTCATATTACCCCCCCCCCCCCCCCTCCTAACCAAACACACCATGGACATGTCAAAATCACAATCAAAACACAGAAGTTTTAATTAAGATGACTGGGGGTCTGTTCTCTGCTCTGGTACAGGTTTGATGAATGACTAGTCTCCCTTCTAAGAGGTATAGTACTGGTATGAATGACTGTTCTCTCTTCTAGGGGGTACAGTACTGGTATGAATGACTAGTCTCCCTTCTAAGAGGTATAGTACTGGTATGAATGACTAGTCTCCCTTCTAGGGGGTACAGTACTGGTATGAATGACTGTTCTCTCTTCTAGGAGGTATAGATCTGGTATGAATGACTGTTCTCTCTTCTAGGAGGTATAGTACTGGTATGAATGACTGTTCTCTCTTCTAGGAGGTATAGTTCTGGTATGGATGTCTGTTCTCTCTTCTAGGCGGTATAGTACTGGTATGAATGACTGTTCTCTCTTCTAGGAGGTATAGTACTGGTATGAATGACTGTTCTGGTATGAAGGACTCTTCTCTCTTCTAGGAGGTATAGTTCTGGTATGAATGACTGTCCTGGTATGAATGACTGTCCTGGTATGAATGACTGCCCTGGTATGAATGACCGTCCTAGTATGAATGACTGTCCTGATATGAATGACTGTCCTGGTATGAATTGTCTGTCCTGGTATGAATTGTCTGTCCTGGTATGAATGACTGTCCTGGTATGAATGACTGTCCTGGTATGAATGACTGTCCTGGTATGAATGACTGTTCTGGTATGGATGACTGTTCTCTCTTCTAGCCGGTACAGTTCTGGTATGAATGACTGTCCTGGTATGAATGACTATCCTGGTATGAATGACTGTCCTGGTTTGTATTCCAGTAAGGGGAATGACTGACAGTAATATATCTGTGTGGGTCTGCTGAGTTTGTTCTAGACTGGTGTTCCTGAGAGAAAATGTTCCTTGCATTTCTAAAATTCAATTTGCTGTTAGTTCTTGTCGCTCCGTGTTCAACACAAATTAAGTCTTAGGCCTCTCCTTATGGTAATTAAGAACATAAATAGCACTTATTCAGTAGGTTAGAAATTAATGTTAACATCACTTAAAGATGATGTGAAAGAAAGTTATCTTAACCTTCGGGGACATAAGCTGTCAGGTTAATATTGAAACATTATCAGCCCAACTTCTCCTGTTAATAGGCAGCTTATCTTTCAGCAGTGGTGGGTAGGCCAAGGTGAACACCCTCTCCTCCCTCTCCTTCTGCTCATCATCCGATTAGGGATTCATCTCTCCACTCCTGTTTTACTGTGTTCCCTCTCTGCTTTTAGTCTCCCACAGGAACTCTTCCCTCTAATCATCTCTGGTTTTTTCTCTCTCTCTCTCTCTCTCTCTCTCTCTCTCTCTCTCTCTCTCTCTCTCGCTCTCTCTCGCTCTCTCTCTCTCTCTCTCGCTCTCTCTCTCGCTCTCTCTCTCCCTCCTCCTCCCCATCTCCTCTCCTCTCCTCGCCGCTCTCCCTCCTGTCCTCTTACACAAAATCGGCCCCTACTACTGTTGGACCAGCACTCATGCACTTACTTAGTTTTTAAAAGGTCAGCAATATTTGTCTCCCACAAGCTGTGATAGCAAAATAGAGGGAGAGCAGCTTTGTCTCAAATGGCAAGCTATTCCCAATATAGTGCACTATGGGGCCCTGGTCACGAGTAGTGCACTTCAAAGGGAATTGGATGCCAGAAGTACTACACAGCTTGCATAACAACACAAAAAATAAATGCTGAGTTGTTTGGTTGACCCAACTCCTGGGGTGCAGACGTTGAGTAACCTAGTTCGTTGTTTTCTTTGAAAAGAGCAGGGTTAGGTTGTTGAACATTTTAAGGTTGAACGTTTACATTTTTCTAGTTCCCAGAAGCCTGAAAATCCCATTATTGGGATGGATACCACCTTATCCTAACATGTCATAAATAAAAGTTAATGTTCTTGAACAATGTGTCAAATGCTCCACATTTTAAGGAAAACTTGTGATTTGCAGTATGCAAGAGAGAGAGTGAATGATGAACAGGAGTGACATTTACTCTCACGGGTGGCCAATAAGATCTATCTGAAAGCCAAATTCATAATAGGCTATGCCTCCTGAAAATGACAAAAAGGATTACATTCAAAATGGCCCAGCTGCTTGGGCAACCAGCATGAAAGTAAAACAAATTCCCAACTGATGGTTATTAAATTAATCCATGTTTGGGTGATCCCAACAAACCAACTCATGGACCCCAACTGGCTGGGTCAAAATAACCAAGCATGTATTATGTACAATAACCAGCGCTGGGTTAACAAAGAACACAAAATGGAGGTTAAATTAACCCCTGTTTCAGAAATCTGAACAATCTGCTTTCTTTTTTTTTACCTTTAGGAAAAAACCCTGGATGGTATGGTAGATACCAGAGGTACATTATCTCTGCTAGTCAGGTAGTCTGTGAATCTGGATGGTATGGTAGATACCAGAGGTACATTATCTCTGCTAGTCAGGTAGTCTGTGAATCTGGATGGTATGGTAGATACCAGAGGTACATTATCTCTGCTAGTCAGGTAGTCTGTGAATCTGGATGGTATGGTAGATACCAGAGGTACATTATCTCTGCTAGTCAGGTAGTCTGTGAATCTGGATGGTATGGTAGATACCAGAGGTACATTATCTCTGCTAGTCAGGTAGTCTGTGAATCTGGATGGTATGGTAGATACCAGAGGTACATTATCTCTGCTAGTCAGGTAGTCTGTGAATCTGGATGGTATGGTAGATACCAGAGGTACGTTATCTCTGCTAGTCAGGTAGTCTGTGAATCTGGATGGTATGGTAGATACCAGAGGTACATTATCTCTGCTAGTCAGGTAGTCTGTGAATCTGGATGGTATGGTAGATACCAGAGGTACATTATCTCTGCTAGTCAGGTAGTCTGTGAATCTGGATGGTATGGTAGATACCAGAGGTACATTATCTCTGCTAGTCAGGTAGTCTGTGAATCTGGATGGTATGGTAGATACCAGAGGTACATTATCTCTGCTAGTCAGGTAGTCTGTGAATCTGGATGGTATGGTAGATACCAGAGGTACATTATCTCTGCTAGTCATATAGTCTGTGAATCTGGATGGAGACCACATTATCTCTGCTAGTCAGATAGTCTGTGAATCTGGATGGAGACCACATTATCTCTGCTAGTCATGTAGTCTGTGAATCTGGATGGAGACCACATTATCTCTGCTAGTCATATAGTCTGTGAATCTGGATGGAGACCACATTATCTCTGCTAGTCAGATAGTCTGTGAATCTGGATGGAGACCACATTATCTCTGCTAGTCATGTAGTCTGTGAATCTGGATGGAGACCACATTATCTCTGCTAGTCAGGTAGTCTGTGAATCTGGATGGAAGCATTGGGAAGGCATTGTAATGCAGATGAGCTCTGTCATCTTGGCTTGTTTCCCAAATGGCACCCCACTCCCTATATTGATCAGGGATCTGGTCACGAGTAGTGCACTATGCAGGGAATAGCGTGTCACTTGGGATGCATCATTTGCCTTTCCTGACTGTTTGATGTAATGAATGCAATTAGGAACAGAGAAGAAAACATTACATTAGTTCTCAGTCTACAATCAGAATAAATTACAGCATCAAACACACACACACACACACACACACACACACACACACACACACACACACACACACACACACACACACACACACACACACACACACACACACACACACACACACACACACAGCATCAACCACACATACAGCATCACACAAACACACACACACACACACACACACACACACACACACACACACACACACACACACACACACACACACACACACACACACACACACACACACACACACACACACACACACAGCATCAACCACACATACAGCATCACACAGACACACAGCATCACACACTAAGCGGGCCCTGGGTGATATGAAGTAGATCTCCACCAACAAAACCTTCAAAAATATCAACTCAATAAACACAGGGGTTTATGGGAACAATACAAACAATCATGCTGTGCAGTGACCGTACTTTCCTCTTAAGTGTCCTTTGAGGTCAAAGCAGAACGATCCTGGGCCCTGAACTAAATGGAACCCTGTTCCCTATATATAGTGAACTACTTTAGACCAGTGCCCATATGTATAGGGAATAGGGTGCCATTTGGGATGCAAGCATAGAGCAGACTGCTATACTCCATCCTCCCAGCCCAGGCAATGTGAGTGTGTGAGCATGCTGCCAGATACTACGCAGGCAGGCAGGGAGAGAGGGAGGATTAAATAAAGGAAGGCAGGAGGGTAGGGAGGGAGGGAGGCGGGAGGAAATAAGGAAGGAAGGGAGGGAGGGAGGCAGGGAGTTAGGGAGGGAGGGAGGTAGGGAGGGAGGGAGGCAGGGAGTTAGGGAGGTAGGGAGGTAGGTAGGTTAGGAGGCAGGGAGTTAGGGAGGGAGGGAGGGAGCAGGTAGGCTTTGAGGCGGGGAGTTAGGGAGGGAGGGAGGGAGGTAGGGAGGTAGGGAGTTAGGGAGGGAGGGAGGGAGCACGTAGGCTTTGAGGCGGGGAGTTAGGGAGGGAGGGGGGCGGAGAGGAGGGATTATAAAGAAGTGTTGTTCTTACACACACAGGCTAGCGCTCTGACTAAAACAGTCTTCCTACACACTCTGACAGGCTAGCGGTCTGACTAAAACAGTCTTCCTACACACTCTGACAGGCTAGCGCTCTGACTAAAACAGTCTTCCTACACACACAGGCTAGCGGTGAGTGAGTGAGTGAGTGAGTGAGTGAGTGAGTGAGTGAGTGAGTGAGTGAGTGAGTGAGAGATTTATGGTTGTGAGGTCTGGGGTCCGCTCACCAACCAAGAATTCACAAAATGGGACAAACAGCAAATTGAGACTCTGCATTATCAAAATCAGAAAAGAACGGTTAAATTCTACAACCACCTAAAAGGAAGCGATTCCCAAACCTTCCATAACAAAGCCATCACCAACAGAGAGATGAACCTGGAGAAGAGTACCCCCTAAGCAAGCTGGGCCTGGGGCTCTTTTCACAAACACAACAGACCCCACAGAGTGCCAGGACAGCAACACAATTAGACCCAACCAAATCATGAGCAATCAAAAAGATAATTACTTGACACATTGGAAAGAATTAACAAAAAAACTGAGCAAACTAGAATGCCATTTGGCCCTAAACAGAGAGTACACAGTGGCAGAATACCTGACCACTGTGACTGACCCCAACTTAAGGAAAGCTTTGACAATGTACAGACTCAGTGAGCATAGCCTTGCTATTGAGAAACGCTGCTGTAGTCAGACCTTTAAAAAAATGTATTTAAGAACAAATTCGTATTTACAATAATGGCCTACCAAAAGGCCTCCTGCTGGGACGAGGCTTGGATTAAAAAATAAAATTAAAAAATATAGGACAAACCACACATCACAACAAGAGAGACCTAAGACGACAACTGCAACTAGCTGCAGCGAACTGAAAAGAGGAGCGACCCAGGGATGTGTGTGCTTTGGGGACCTTTAACAGAATGTGACTGGCAGAACGGGTGTTGTATGTGGAGGACTAGGGCTGTAGTAGATATCTCAGATAGGGGGGAGTGAGGCCTAAGAAGGTTTTATAAATAAGCATCAACCAGTGGGTCTTGCGATGGGTATACAGAGATAACCAGTTTACAGAGGAGTATAGAGTGCAGTGATGTGTCCTATAAGGAGCATTGGTGGTAAATCTGATGGCCAAATGGTAAAGAACATCAAGCCACTCAAAAGCACCCTTATCTGCCGATCTATAAATGACGTCTCTATAATCTAGCATGGGTAGGATGGTCATCTGCATCAGGGTTAGTTTGGCAGCTGGTGTTAAAGAGAAGCGATTACGATAGAGGAAACCAAGTCTAGATTTAACTTTAGCCTGAAGCTTTGATATGTGCTGAGAGAAGGATAGTGTACCGTCTAGCCATACTCCCAAGTACTTGTATGGGGTGACTACCTCAAGCTCTAAACCCTCAGAGGTAGTAATAACACCTGTGGGAAGAGGGGCATTCTTCTTACCAAATCACATGATCTTTGTATTGGAGGTGTTCAGAACAAGGTTCAGGGCAGAGAAAGTTTGTTGGACACTAACAAAGCTTTGTTGTAGAGCGTTTAATTAACACAAAATTCAGGGAGGGGCCAGCTGAGTATAAGACTGTATCATCTTCATATAAACGATGAGAGAGCTTCCTACTGCCTGAGATATGTTGTTGATGTAAATTGAGAAGAGCGTGGGGCCTAGGATCGAGCCTTCGTGTACTCCCTTGGTGACAGTCAGTGGCTGAGACAGCAGATTTTCTGACTTTACACACTGCACTCTTTAAGAGAGGTATTTAGCAAACCAGCCCATCGACCCCTCAGAGACACCAATACTCATTTGCCGACCCACAATAATGGAATGGTCTATCCTATCAAAAGCTTTGGCCAAGTCAATAAAAATAGCAGCACAATATTGCTTAGAATCAAGGGCAATGGTGACATCATTGAGGACCTTTAAGGTTGCAGTGAGACATTCATAACCTGAGCAGAAACCAGATTGCATACCAGAGAGAATACTATAGACATCAAGAAAGTCAGTCATCTGATTATTGACAACTTTTTCCACCACTTTTGATAAGGGCAAAATAGAAATAGGCCCGAAACAGTTATGATCAGCTTGATCTCCCCCTTTAAATAAAGGATGAACCGTGGCTGCCTTCCAAGCAATGGGAACCTCCCCAGAGAGGAGAGACAGGTTAAAAAGGTCAGAGATAGGCTTGGTGATGATAGGGGCAGCAACCTTAAAGAAGAAAGGGTCTAAACCATCTGACACAGATGTTTTTTGGGGGTAAAGTTTAAGGAGCTCATTTTGCACCTCAGAGAAACTTTGTAGTGGGGTAAAAGAGGGAGAAGCATCGGGCTAGTGGCATTAGAAGGGGTGGGAGATGAGGAAATGTTGGACGGGGAAGGAGGCTTGGCTGAGTCAAATAGGAATCCTGACTTAATGAAGTGGTGATTTAAAGAGCTCAGCCATGTGCTTCTTGTCAGTAACAAACACATCATCAACTTTAAGGGACATGGGAAGCTGTGAGAAGGAAGGTTTATTCTCCAGGTCTTTAATCGTTTTACAGAACTTCTTGGGGTTCGACCCACAGAGAGAGAACTGCTCCTTAAAGTCACTAACTTTGGCCTTCCGGATAGCCTGAGTGCACTTATTTCTCATTTGCCTGAATGTGAGCCAGTCAGCCTGAGTATGTGTGTGCCGAGCCTTTCACCAAATGCAATTCTTGAGGTGGAGTAACTCTGCTAGATCACATTTTTTAGCAAGCGTCTATGACAAATCAGGACAGATCGTTTCACTGAGCTGCCATTACGAACACAGGCTGTAAAACTGTTATCACTAAGGTCATTACGGAAAACACCAGACTGATACCGGGATATCGGGATTATTTGTGAGGATAACATCAAGGAGAGTAGCCTTTTCTGGGTGTTTGGAGTCATACCTTGTGGGATTGGTAATAATCTGAGAAAGATTGAGGGAGTCCCATTGCTTTAGGACTTGGTCAGGTGGTTTAAGCATGTCCCAGTTTAGGTCACCTAGCAGGACAAATTCAGACTTAGTGTAAGGGGCCAGGAGAGAGTTTAGGGCAGTTAGGGTACAGGCCGGTGCTGATGATAACACCCAGCAACAGTCAGCAAAGAGCCATTTGAAAGTTTAATGCTTAAATCCAGCAAATCAAATTGTTTGGGGACAGACTTGGTGGAGACAACAGAGCACTGAAGGTGAACATTGGTAAAGATTGCCACTCCCCCACCTTTGGAAGACCTGTCTTGCCGATAAAGGTTATAACCAGAAAAGTTAACATCAGTATTCAAAACACTCTTCCTTAACCACGTCTCAGTAATGACCAACACATCTGGATTGGAGCTGTGAACCCACACTTTCAGTTGATCCATTTTAGGTCATAAGCTTCTACTGTTAACGTGCAGAAAACCCAGGCTTTTAACGAGAGCAGAAATCAGTGAAGCAGATATCAGAGCACAAGTCAGAATTGGGGCTGGCAACAGTAGATGGGCCAGGGTGTACATGCACATTTCCAGATATCATCAGCAGTAATACAATCAAGGCACTGCAGAGGACAGGGAGAGCTCTGCAGTGTTGATTTATGACATTTGAATGCACATTCAGAACTGGCTCTCAAGAGAAGGCAGACTATGTGTTCACAGCCCACAAAATGAGGTGCACTTCCTAACCTCCTGACCAATGTATGACCATATTAGAGGCACATATTTCCCTCAGATTACACAGACCCACAAAGAATTGAAAAACAAACCCAGTTTTGATAATCTCCCATATCTACTGGGTGAAATACCACTGTGTGCCATCACAGCAGCAAGATTTGTGACCTGTTGCCACAAGGAAAGGGCAACCAGTGAAGAACAAACAGCATTGTAAATACAAATTATATTTAAGTTTATTTATTTAATGTTAAATGTCTTTATTCTTTTGGAACGTTTGTCAGTGTAATGTTTACTGTCATTTTTTTTACCTCTTTCACTTGCTTTAACATTGTAAACATATGTTTCCCATGTCAATAAAGCCATTACATTGAAATTGAATTGATGTAAGAGAGAGAGAGATAGAGTGAGATAACAGAAAACAAAGAGAGAGAACAGAGAGAGAACAGAGAACAGATAACAGAGAGAGAACAGGGACAGAAAACAGAGAGAACAGAGAGAGAACAGAGAGAGAACAGAGAGAGAGAACAGAGACAGAAAACAGAGAGAGAGAACAGAGAGAGAGAACAGAGAGAGAGAACAGAGACAGGAACAGAGACAGAGAACAGAGACAGAGAACAGAGAGAGAGAACAGAGAGAGAGAACAGAGACAGAAAACAGAGAGAGAGAAACAGAGAGAGGGAACAGAGACAGAGAACAGAGAGAGAGAACAGAGAGAGAGAACAGAGAGAGAGAACAGAGACAGAGAACAGAGACAGAGAACAGAGACAGAGAACAGAGAGAGAGAACAGAGAGAGAGAACAGAGACAGAAAACAGAGAGAGAGAACAGAGAGAGAGAACAGAGACAGAGAACAGAGACAGAGAACAGAGACAGAGAACAGAGAGAGAGAACAGAGAGAGAGAACAGAGACAGAGAACAGAGAACAGAGAGAGAGAACAGAGACAGAGAACAGAGAACAGAGACAGAGAACAGAGAGAGAGAGAAAGAGAGAGAGAAAGAGACAGAGAACAGAGCCAGAGAACAGAGAGAGAGAACAGAGACAGAGAACAGAGACAGAGAACAGAGAGAACAGAGACATAGAACAGAGAGAGAGAACAGAGAGAGAGAACAGAGACAGAGAACAGAGACAGAGAACAGAGACAGAGAACAGAAGAGAGAGAACAGAGACAGAGAACAGAGACAGAGAACAGAGACAGAGAACAGAGAGAGAGAACAGAGACAGAGAACAGAGACAGAGAACAGAGACAGAGAACAGAGACAGAGAACAGAGAGAACAGAGACAGAGAACAGAGAGAGAGAACAGAGAGAGAGAACAGAGACAGAGAACAGAGAGAACAGAGACAGAGAACAGAGAGAGAGAACAGAGACAGAGAAACAGAGACAGAGAACAGAGAACAGAGACAGAGAACACAGACATAGAACAGAGACAGATAACAGAGACAGAGAACAGAGACAGAGGTAGACATGGTCTGGTTCCTCCAGTAAATTACCTACAGTACCAGACTCATTTTCTGAATCCAATAATGGCGTGTTGACCCTTGATTTAAACATGTCCACTTCAGCCAAATGAAATTCCCTCTCCTCATCCTTTACAATGAGGTGGTACAGGGAGAGAATGAAGGGAGAGGAAGGGGTAGTACCAGTAACCAGTAACCCAACTGTCCAGGTAGTAACAGATCATTATACAGTAACCCAACTGTCCAGGTAGTAACAGATCATTATACAGTAACCCAGATAGTAACAGATCATTATACAGTAACCTTTCCACCCAGGAAGATCCACTAGCTAATTGCTACTTGGAATACAAAATACACCACAGTCTGCATTTGAAGTTGAGGATGCTTCATATATCAACCATGACCCTAATACTGCTGGCAAAAATTAAAACCTTTCTCGCATGAACTACTATATAATGCAATGTAGAAAGAAGCCTGTTGTAGTTCAAAGAAAGATTCTGTATTAAATACAATAAAAACAAAGCTGTTTAATGTTACCATTCGCACAATGCCTCATATTTGCAATTACAATTCACCAATTAGGACACACAGTAACACACTTAGTTAAAGACCCGCTGGTAATAATGATGCCAATAAACCCTGCAGTTTGGACATAACAGCCTTAGTTAAAGACCTGCTGGTAATAATGATGCCAAAAAACCCTGCAGTTGGGTCAATAGACCTTAAACAACACCAACCTAAAACACATCAACAGACTGCAGACACACATCCTGGATTAGCTAAACAGAGGTTGTATCTGAAATGGCCCCCTATTCCCTATTTAGTGCACAACTTATAACATGGCACACAATTCCCTATTTAGTGCATTACTTTAGACCAGAGCTCTGTAGGCCGTGGTTAAAAGTAGGAATGGGGTGCATTTTCAGCCAGGCATCACAGGAGATTGTTTACCTGGGCCAGGTGGAGACAGGCGAAAGGGGATCTTGATAGGTGACAGTTGGAACAGGCGGAGGGGATGGATGAACGAGGGAGAGCAGGAGGAGGGCGAAGGCCCTCGGAGTCTGGAGGGGGTCTGATTCCAAGGCTGTCATGGCGGCAGCTGCCAGAGAGATCCTCTTGTTCCTGCCCACTCTCTTGATAGCCACAGGACAACCTGGAGAAAGAGAGAGAGAGAGAGAGAGAGAGAGAGACAGAAAAACAGACAGAGAGAAAGAGAGAGAGAGAGAGACAGAGAGAGAGAGAGGAAGAAGGCGAGAGACAGTGACAGACAGAGAGAGAGAGAAAGAGAAAGAGAGAGAACAGAGAGAGAGAGAGAGAGAGAGAGAGAGAGAGACAGACAAAGAGACAGTGACAGACAGAGAGAGAGAACAGAGAATTACTAATTGACCCCTTCTCTACCTAACTGCTCTCTCTCTCTCTCTCTCTCTCTCTCTCTCTCTCTCTCTCTCTCTCTCTCTCTCTCTCTCTCTCTCTCTGTCTCTCTCTCTCTCTCTCTGTCTCTCTCTCTCTCTCTCTCTCTCTGTCTGTCTGTCTGTCTGTCTGTCTGTCTGTCTGTCTATTCGACACCATCAAAGGGAGAAAGGTTTAGTCCCAGAATAATGATGATGAGGGTTCGACCTATGAGGGATCATTTCAAAGAGAGGCCATGCTAGTGACAGTAGAAGTTTAGTTAATAAGTATAATAAGTTAATGAGTTGGTATATTCATATAGTCAGTCATGGGGTTGATGTAGCTTGACAGAATACTACAGAAAATAACCCGTACGATATCAACATGTCATGGGTCTGCCTCCCAAATGACACTCTATTTTCAATATAGTGCACTACTTTCGACCATGGCTCATAGGGTTCGGGTCAAAAGTAGTGCACTATATAGGGAATAGGGTACAATTTGTGAGAAAAAAAGGGTTCTGCGTGCATATTAAAAGGCATTAAAAGGGGGGGGGGGTGTCCCAAACAACACCCTATGCCCTATCACCAGAGCCCTATGGACAACATAGGGAACAGGGAGCCATTTAGGAGACACCCACTGTCTCAGTACTACTTGAAGGAATCCTTGTCCTGGATGAAGCATGGCTCTCGCCTGATTCCCTATGGGGCTCTGGTTAAAAGTAGTGCACTATGTAGGGAATAGGGTGCCATTTGAGACCTAGCCAGGGTGTATCAGACAGCAGCTAGCGCCTAGCGCCCTAGCATGATGTGGTGGAGCTTACAACTGGAGCCAGCGAAGGAAGATAATCACAAGTAAGCCTACGCACACATGGAATCTGTGTTCCTGTAGGAAGGGTGTTAAACCTCTCTCTCTCTCTCTCTCTCTCTCTGTCTCTCTCTCTCTCTCTGTCTCTCTCTCTCTCTCTCTGTCTCTCTCTCTCTCTGTCTCTCTCTCTCTCTGTCTCTCTCTCTCTGTCTCTCTCTCTCTCTGTCTCTCTCTCTCTCTGTCTCTCTCTCTCTCTCTGTCTCTCTCTCTCTGTCTCTCTCTCTCTCTGTTCTCTCTCTCTCTCTCTCTCTCTCTGTCTCTCGCTCTCTGTCTCTCTGTTCTCTCTCTCTCTGTCTCTCTCTCTCTCTGTCTCCTCTCTCTCTCTGTCTCTCTCTCTCTGTCTCTCTCTCTCTCTCTCTCTTGTCTCTCTCTCTCTCTCTCTCTGTCTCTCTCTCTCTCTCTCTCTGTCTCTCTCTCTCTGTCTCTCTCTCTCTCTGTCTCTCTCTCTCTGTCTCTCTCTCTCTCTGTCTCTCTCTCTCTCTCTGTCTCTCTCTCTCTCTCTGGGTGTTAAATCCACCAGAAGCAGTAGCATCTCATCTCTCTCATCTCGCTCTCTCATCTCTCTCTCATCTCTGATATCTCTCTCATCTCTGCTATCTCTCTCTCAACAGCCAGGCAGCTGCTCAAATATCAGGATTATCAGGATAACACATACATGTACATCAAATGCTAAATGTACTTTAATTTGAATAACAGATTAGGTTAACCTAGGCTTCAAACCCAGTAGAGCCACCATGACGTGCTGCATTTCAAATCCAACATTAGTTCTGTTTAAGACATTCACGGCTACGGGTCAAATGTTGCTCATGACGCTGCAGTACGGCCAAGTCCTTCTCTCACTGTTTAATGATCATATTGTTCTGTGTTGCTTCCTGGACAGTTGTGTTACTCTCACTCACTTTCTATGAAAGATAAACATATTTCCCGTTAGAAGCATAGCGGCTGTACATCTTTACACTCTCTGTGTCTCAACGCAAGGGCACTTGATAAAAGGGTTGCTGCTCTCTGAGCATCTTTCCTGACCCTGGGAAAATGTCAGAGGGAGGAATGGAGGGGGGTGGGGGGGGGGGTGAAATCTCTAAACTCCAACTCAAAGCCTGGGAGTCATCACATTCATTATCGTCCTGCTGCATCAGTCGAAACAGAGAAACCACAGACGCTGAATCTCACTGTAGAGATAAGTCCCGAGGACATTTTGAAAAACAAATCGCACTAGTGAATTCATCCCAGTTAACGTATCACTACGCCGCTAAAACGAATAGCACTTTATCTAATGGCTGTGAGAGGGAAGATCTGAGGGAAGTGAAGTTATCTACTGTAGCATAGAGAAGAGAGCAGAGCACGCATCCGCCCAATGAGGCCACCGGGGAAATCTACCACAGGAATAACTCCAGTCAGAACAGGAACAGACCAGCAGACAGACAGCGATGTAGAGGAGACTACTACAATTGTAGTCTGGGAGTCTGGGACTCCAATTCCAAATCACATTATAAGTTGCATGTAAGGGGCCTGAGTCAAATATTGAACTCCAAGCACAGATTCAACTACAAAGACCAGGGAGCTTTTCGGAAGCCTCATGAAGAAGGCCAGTGATTGGTAGATGGGTAACAATAACAAATCAGATATTGAATATCTCTTTAAGTGTAGTCAAGTTAATAATTATGCTCTGGATGATGGATTTATCCACCCAGACACCACAAAGATACAGTCGATCTTTTGAACTGCGCTGCAGGACAGGAATGAAACTGTTTAGGGATGATGAGGCCAATGGTGATTTTAAACCAGCTACAGAGTTCAATGGCTGTGATGGGAGAAAACTGAGGATGGATCAACACGATCGTAGTGACTCCACAATAATGACCTAAATGACAGAGAGAAAATAACCATTCAAATATACGGAATAAAATTATTCCAAAACATGCATTTGTACACAACAAAAGTATTACTGAAGTATTACTGAACTAAAGTATCACTGAAGTATCAGTAAAGTATTACTGAACTAAAGTATCACTGAAGTATCAGTAAAGTATTACTGAAGTATTACTGAACTAAAGTATCACTGAAGTATCAGTAAAGTATTACTGAAGTATCAGTAAAGTATTACTGAGGTATCAGTAAAGTATTACTGAGGTATTACTGAACTAAAGTATCACTGAGGTATCAGTAAAGTATTACTGAAGTATTACTGAACTAAAGTATCACTGAAGTATCAGTAAAGTATTACTGAAGTATCAGTAAATTATTACTGAGGTATAAGTAAAGTATTACTGAAGTATTACTGAGCTAAAGTATCACTGAAGTATCAGTAAAGTATTACTGAAGTATCAGTAAAGTATTACTGAAGTATTACTGAACTAAAGTATCACTGAAGTATCAGTAAAGTATTACTGAAGTATTACTGAACTAAAGTATCACTGAGGTATCAGTAAAGTATTACTGTAGTATCAGTAAAGTATTACTGAAGTATCAGTAAAGTATTACTGAGGTATTACTGAACTAAAGTATCACTGAGGTATCAGTAAAGTATTACTGAAGTATTACTGAACTAAAGTATCACTGAAGTATCAGTAAAGTATTACTGAGGTATTACTGAACTAAAGTATCACTGAAGTATCAGTAAAGTATTACTGAAGTATTACTGAACTAAAGTGTCACTGAAGTATCAGTAAAGTATTACTGAAGTATTACTGAACTAAAGTATCACTGAAGTATCAGTAAAGTATTACTGAGGTATTACTGAACTAAAGTATCACTGAAGTATCAGTAAAGTATTACTGAGGTATTACTGAACCAAAGTATCACTGAAGTATCAGTAAAGTATTACTGAGGTATTACTGAAGTAAAGTATCACTGAAGTATCAGTAAAGTATTACTGAAGTATTACTGAACTAAAGTATCACTGAAGTATCAGTAAAGTATTACTGAGGTATTACTGAACTAAAGTATCACTGAAGTATCAGTAAAGTATTACTGAAGTATTACTGAACTAAAGTATCACTGAAGTATCACTGAGGTATTACTGAACCAAAGTATCACTGAAGTATCAGTAAAGTATTACTGAACTAAAGTATCACTGAAGTATCAGTAAAGTATTACTGAGGTATTACTGAACTAAAGTATCACTGAAGTATCAGTAAAGTATTACAGAGGTATTACTGAACCAAAGTATCACTGAAGTATCAGTAAAGTATTACTAATGTATAACTGAAGAAAAACAACATGGAGAAAAGAAGTACGTGCATCCTGTACGCAACAAAACACTAAGGTGTTACTAAAACACAACACTGCAAAATAATACACTTTCTTTGTCCTAAATGCAGATCCAACACGACACATCACTGAGTAACTGCCTCCTGATTTTCTTTGTCCTAAATGCAGATCCAACACAACACATCACTGAGTAACTGCCTCCTGATATTCTTTGTCCTAAATGCAGATCCAACACGACACATCACTGAGTAACTGCCTCCTGATTTTCTTTGTCCTAAATGCAGATCCAACACGACACATCACTGAGTAACTGCCTCCTGATTTTCTTTGTCCTAAATGCAGATCCAACACAACACATCACTGAGTAACTGCCTCCTGATTTTCTTTGTCCTAAATGCAGATCCAACACGACACATCACTGAGTAACTGCCTCCTGATTTTCAAGCAGGTTGGTGGCTGCATCATGGTATGGGTATGCCTGACATCGGCAAAGACCGGGGAGTTTTTCAGGATAAAAAGAAACGGACTGGAGCTAATCACAGGCAAAACCCTAGAGGATAACCTGGTTCAGTCTGCTTTCCACTAGACTAATGGGAGCAGGACAATAACCTAGAACACAAAGGCCAACTCCACACTAGAGTTGTTTACGAAGAAGACAATGAATGATCCTGAGACAGTTTCTGACAGTTTTGACTTAAACCTGCTAAAAACTCTATGGCAAGACTTGAACATTGCTGTTTTGCCATGATCCCCAACACATTGACAGAGCTTGAAGAATTTGGAAAGGAATAATGGGCAAATACCTCACAATAAATGTGTGCAAAGCTCTTATGAGACTAAGCCAAGAAGACTCACTGCTGTTATCGCTGACAAAGGTGTTTCTAACAGGTATTGACCCATGGGGGGGGGGGGGGGGGGGGGGGGGAATAATAAACTTATATTAGTATTACATTTTTGCATTAATCTTTAAAAATGCTAGATATATTTCTTCCGCTTTTACATTAGAAAGTATGTTGCATAGATCACTGAACAAATAAATAAATATTAAATACATTTTAACGTCTTATTTTGTAACACAATACAATGTCAAGAAATCAAAGGTAGGCATTGATAATGATAGGCACTGATGAAACATTTAAGGAGAACACTTCTCTGTAACATCTTCAACAGCCCGATGCTCTGAACGCATAAACAATGTGACACCGCCTTTTGTTTTTGGGGACAAGGCCTCCGTATCTTGAGAGAAAAAAAAACGCTTTATGTTTTATTCAACAGAGGGATTTTTGAAACTAGACAAGGATGATTTCATATCACAACTTCCATCTTCAAAGGAACATCTTCAACAAAGACATTCACAACGTGAACCTCTGTCTTCCTGTCTATTTGATCTCTACATCCTGACTGATATAACTCACACAGCCAATGGCCTCCACTTGACTCCACAACCAGGAAGTCTCTCCCTCTCCCTCTTTCAGAAGTGTGCTTGGAAATCCAGGAGAGAAAAAGATCTTAAGCTACCAGTACAAAAGCCTGTAAGTGAGTATCTCAAGTCATTAACTATCTCTCTACTGATCTGCAGCTGTCTAGCTCGTAACTTTGGCTGTACAGTACAATAACAGAATGAGAATCTAAAACTCACTTAATTTCAGTAGTGTTTGTGTGAAGTCCGTGACGCATCAGGAAATGAAACTAAATGAAATTCAAAATGGAAGCGTACAGATCTAGAACAGAATCAGAACACTATGACACTGTCCTTTGTGTTGTGGTGCTGAATGTTATATATGGAGCTGTCCACAGTGTTGTGGTGCTGAAACAACAACATGGAGCTGTCCACCGTGTTGTGGTGCTGAAACAAAGAACATGGAGCTGTCCACCGTGTTGTGGTGCTGAAACAACATGGAGCTGTCCACAGTGTTGTGGTGCTGAAACAACATGGAGCTGTCCACAGTGTTGTGGTGCTAAAACAACAACATGGAGCTGTCCACAATGTTGTGGTGCTGAAACAACAACATGGAGCTGTCCACAAGGTTGTGGTGCTGAAACATCAACATGGAGCTGTCCACAAGGTTGTGGTGCTGAAACAACAACATGGAGCTGTCCACAGTGTTGTGGTGCTGAAACAACAACATGGAGCTGTCCACAGTGTTGTGGTGCTGAAACAACAACATGGAGCTGTCCACAGTGTTGTGGTGCTGAAACAACAACATGGAGCTGTCCACAGTGTTGTGGTGCTGAAACAAAGAACATGGAGCTGTCCCCCGTGTTGTTGTGCTGAAACAACATGGAGATGTCCACAGTGTTGTGGTGCTGAAACAACAATGTGGAGCTGTCCACAGTTTTGTGGTGCTGAAACAACAACATGGAGCTGTCCACAGTGTTGTGGTGCTGAAACAACAACATGGAGCTGTCCGCCGTGTTGTGGTGCTGAAATTACTGAAGTATAACTGAAGAAAAACAACATGGAGAAAAGAAGACAAATATACAGAATAAATTATACCAAAACGTGCATCCTATACGCAACAAAACACTAAGGTGTTACTAAAACACAACACTGCAAAACAATACACTTTCTTTGTCCTAAATGCAGATCCAACATGACACATCACTGAGTAACTGCCTCCTGATTTTCTTTGTCCTAAATGCAGATCCAACACAACACATCACTGAGTAACTGCCTCCTGATTTTCTTTGTCCTAAATGCAGATCCAACACAACACATCACTGAGTAACTGCCTCCTGATTTTCTTGGTCCTAAATGCAGATCCAACACAACACATCACTGAGTAACTGCCTCCTGATTTTCTTTGTCCTAAATGCAGATCCAACACAACACATCACTGAGTAACTGCCTCCTGATTTTCTTTGTCCTAAATGCAGATCCAACACGACACATCACTGAGTAACTGCCTCCTGATTTTCTTTGTCCTAAATGCAGATCCAACACGACACATCACTGAGTAACTGCCTCCTGATTTTCTTTGTCCTAAATGCAGATCCAACACGACACATCACTGAGTAACTGCCTCCTGATTTTCAAGCAGGTTGGTGGCTGCATCATGGTATGGGTATGCCTGACATCGGCAAAGACCGGGGAGTTTTTCAGGATAAAAAGAAACGGACTGGAGCTAATCACAGGCAAAACCCTAGAGGATAACCTGGTTCAGTCTGCTTTCCACTAGACTAATGGGAGCAGGACAATAACCTAGAACACAAAGGCCAACTCCACACTAGAGTTGTTTACGAAGAAGACAATGAATGATCCTGAGACAGTTTCTGACAGTTTTGACTTAAACCTGCTAAAAACTCTATGGCAAGACTTGAACATTGCTGTTTTGCCATGATCCCCAACACATTGACAGAGCAAAAACAACAACAACATGGAGCTGTCCACAATGTTGTGGTGCTGAAACAACAACATGGAGCTGTCCACAGTGTTGTGGTGCTGAAACAACATGGAGATGTCCACAGTGTTGTGGTGCTGAAACAACAATGTGGAGCTGTCCACAGTGTTGTGGTGCTGAAACAACAACATGGAGCTGTCCACAGTGTTGTGGTGCTGAAATAACAACATGGAGCTGTCCACCGTGTTGTGGTGCTGAAACAACAAAATGGAGCTGTCCACAGTGTTGTGGTGCTGAAATAACAACATGGAGCTGTCCACCGTGTTGTGGTGCTGAAACAACAACATGGAGCTGTCCACAGTGTTGTGGTGCTGAAACAACAACATGGAGCTGTCCACAGTGTTGTGGTGCTGAAACAACAACATGGAGCTGTCCACCGTGTTGTGGTGCTGAAACAACAACATGGAGCTGTCCACCTTGTTGTGGTGCTGAAACAACATGGAGCTGTCCACAGTGTTGTGGTGCTGAAACAACAACATGGAGCTGTCCACCGGGTTGTGGTGCTGAAACAACAACATGGAGCTGTCCACAGTGTTGTGGTGCTGAAACAACAACATGGAGCTGTCCACAGGGTTGTGGTGCTGAAACAACAAGCCAGACAAACAGTCCAAACACGTGTTACAACACATAGAGCTCCTTCCTGTCTGCGTCATAAAAATGCACCCTATTCCTTATATAGTGCACAACTTTCAACCAGAGCCCTATATGAATAGGGTGCAATTTGGCATGCAATCCCCTGCCACGATCCAACCTCCTGTGCCCCTCATATTTACACAGCCTAATAAACTGGCTAGTCCAGAATGGTTCACACTTTCTTCAGGGAAATCTAAAGCTTTGTTTTGCTGAATTATTGACTCTCTTCACTGCTATCCGCCTGTAGTGGAATATTTTTGCCTAAACAAAGCGGGGATAATAATGCTGAGAGCCTTTGTTTGTTCAGGAGAAATGGATCAGCACAAATAGCCTACTGAGGGATGAGTCTCTCTCCTCCCTTCTCTCTCACTAATATATGGGAGAACTAAAAGCTTGCCCTGGGGGGGAAGGGGGGGGGGGATAACACTTCCTGTATGTGGTTTGTCAGACACACTAGTCCACAATCATCATACACCCCCCCCCCCCCCCACACACACACACAGTTGGTCTTCTAGGGGGTAATCCGCAAGTCGAAAAATATGTAATTTTTTAAAAAACAAGGCAAATGTATTTGTTCAATGAGCAAAACACAACAGGCCTCAAAGAGAACACGTTTAATTAACACTTTTCTGTTGAATTGGAAAATAATTCCGTTTCAACTAACTGCCACTTACCATATGTGAGCCATGTGCTTCAGGGGGAGAATCCCAGGCAAATATCAGATGAAGATGAGCCAAAGTAAACAGAAATATTGATGAGTGCTGTAGAAGCTATGGATGGTGTTTAAATGTAGCATTGTCTGCTGCAAAACAACATCACACCTTAAGGCCTAGTTCCTTCACTGTCTGATTCAGTGGAGAATAAACCTAAAGCTACAGCAACAATATTCACAGGTGTCTGCTGCCGTGCCGTGGGGGACAGACTAGAGACAGTAACAATATTCACAGGTGTCTGCTGCCGTGCCATGGGGGACAGACTAGAGACAGTAACAATATTCACATCTTGCTGGTATCTAAACCACAGGTGTCTGCTGCCGTGCCATGGGGGACAGACTAGAGACAGTAACAATATTCACATCTTGCTGGTATCTAAACCACAGGTGTCTGCTGCCGTGCCGTGGGGGGACAGACTAGAGACAGTAACAATATTCACATCTTGCTGGTATCTAAACCACAGGTGTCTGCTGCCGTGCCGTGGGGGGACAGACTAGAGACAGTAACAATATTCACATCTTGCTGGTATCTAAACCACAGGTGTCTGCTGCCGTGCCATGGGGGACAGACTAGAGACAGTAACAATATTCACATCTTGCTGGTATCTAAACCACAGGTGTCTGCTGCCGTGCCATGGGGGGACAGACTAGAGACAGTAACAATATTCACATCTTGCTGGTATCTAAACCACAGGTGTCTGCTGCCGTGCCATGGGGGACAGACTAGAGACAGTAACAATATTCACATCTTGCTGGTATCTAAACCACAGGTGTCTGCTGCCGTGCCATGGGGGACAGACTAGAGACAGTAACAATATTCACATCTTGCTGGTATCTAAACCACAGGTGTCTGCTGCCGTGCCATGGGGGACAGACTAGAGACAGTAACAATATTCACATCTTGCTGGTATCTAAACCACAGGTGTCTGCTGCCGTGCCATGGGGGACAGACTAGAGACAGTAACAATATTCACATCTTGCTGGTATCTAAACCACAGGTGTCTGCTGCCGTGCCATGGGGGACAGACTAGAGACAGTAACAATATTCACATCTTGCTGGTATCTAAACCACAGGTGTCTGCTGCCGTGCCATGGGGGACAGACTAGAGACAGTAACAATATTGTCGTCTAGCTTTTGCACACTTTGTTCATTTATGTATGTATGACTCCCTTTTCTCTTTACTCAGCAGTATATATATATATATATATTCTCCTATCGATTGAAAAACAATCTTGCTCTATTAGAATCAATCACACTTTGTATATTCCATTTTCTCTGGGACAATATTACACTCTGAAAGGGTTACATGTGAAGACATTTGGGCCATCTAGTTGTCCAATTATGAAGCCCAGGAGGCCTATAAACCAGGAGGTCTATAAACCTGGGCGATGTCACAAATGGCATCCTTTTCACCTTTATAGTGCACTACTTCTGACTAGCTTCCTATGGGCCCTAGTAAAATGCAGTATACTATAAAGTGAATAGAGAGACTGTTACGGATACAAGTATCCTGTGTGTGTATCCCGTGTGTATGTTTCTTTTCTCTCCTTCTTCCCTCACAGGTGAAAATCATCACTCCCGAATCAGTCACCAATCATCAATCAGAAGACATACCTCCTCCTGGTTCCTACCCAATCACCATTCCTTTCCCTTGGTTTAAAAACCCTGTCAGTTGTTTGCTGTAGAGCTCAATCTCTCTGTAAATGCCATGTCTGTAGGTCTCTCTGTTTCACTCTCTCTTTATGTATTGACCTCTCTTTTGTTTGAGCACCTCCATATCACTTTGTCATCACCTGTGAGTATTGTTTTTGGTTATGGTGTTTGTTTGCTGGTGGGAAAAGGGGGAACCAAGACAAGTCGCCCATGGGCATACACTACCCGTAGGTAAACTCTGTTAAATGCACTAGTTAGAACTGGGCGGACCACCCACTGTATTTTTGGTTAGTTAGTTGTTGTTAAAGTAGGCTAGTCTAGCTTAGGGGTGTTTTTGAATACTTATTATTTCTTTCCTTGGGTCCAGCTCAGCCCCTTTTCCTGCTCCCCCCATTACTGTGTGTTTTCCAATAAACCCCGAGTTTGATGGTAGATTTCAGTTGTCGTGGTTATTTCGTTTTTACTTTTTCACTATAATTTGCATGAGTTATGTTACGGGTCTCGTTACCCCCCCCCCCCCCCCCAGACTGTCGGGCCAAAAGGGATTCGTAACAGAGACATTTGAGACACAGCTTTGGTCTTCACATGAGAAGCCGCTCTCTCTGCTTGCTTCACTGCTATAGGTCTAAATAGACCAAATTGACATTCTGTTTTCCAGCACCTGTGAGTGCACTATGGGTACTGGTCCAAAGTAGTGCACTGTGGGTACTGGTCCAAAGTAGTGCACTTGGGAATGGAATGTCACTTTGTGTCCAGACCAGGACTCCAGGGGGACATTTCCCATTCCATTAGGTCACTGTCTGTCAACAAGACCAGTTTACTTTCAGATTCCTGGAAAGGGAAATAGAGTTTGGGCCACATTCGGAAACAGACCATTATAGATGAGGGTTGACGTATCTACCCTATTCACTTTCTAAACTGTGACGTACCTATTTATGAAAACATGATTATTATTTAGTTATGCTAGCCTCAGAACACAGGGAATGGAGGAAATAACATGGCAAATATATATATATATCTGTTTTTCGTGTTCATGAATAGTTCATTATAGAGCTATACATAGAATAGGCTTTTAGGCAGGAAGGCAGCTCTAGTTATTACACACTGTTCCTGCTGCCTTTGGTTGCATGAAATGTAACACTGCATTCCAACCCAATATTGGTTGTGTCTACAGCTTTGACCTGTAAAGTATGCCATCCCAACCCTATCTTGATTGTGTAAACGGTGTGTAGCATGAATAGTGATTTTTTTTAACAGTAATGCGAGCATTCATTTTCATAAGGGTGACCCCAGTGGAAAATTGAACCTAAAACCCTGATTTGTCAAACACCACACTCTACCGACTGAGACACACACAACCTTCTTCTTCTCACTGCAGATAATCTCAGAACAGCACAAATAAGTGAACCTCTCAATCTGAAAGGTCGTAGTAGAAAACAAACAGAGGAACTCAAGGCCAATCCACGACCAATTAACCACTACATTGTGAGCAATATAAGTCTCCCGCTCTTTCACTCAACCCAGCCCCTTTTCCTTTGTGTAACAAGCTGGCATATCTGTACTGCCTGCTAGGGACGTTTTACTTTATGACATCATTTCTAATCAAGTTATGATTTAATTATGTGTATGTGTGATTAGTTAGGTATTTAGTAAATAAATAATTAAACCCAATGTTGTATTACTGATTCAAATTGTTAGCCAGGGTTCTTGCAGATATCCAAGAATTTACAACTTTCAGTTGAGACTGAAGTAAGATGAAGATTAATGTTGACTGCTATTGATGTAAAATATTACTAGGTCTTTAAGAGTTTATTCGGAAGATAACAGCTCTATAGATATTATTTTGTGGTGACTCTCTAGTTAATTACATTTACATGATTAGCTCAATCAGGTGATATTAATTACTGGATAAATTATTTTATAGAATAGCATTTCATATCAATTAATCCGGCATAGCCAAAGACACGACACTGGATTCATGCTTTACACCTCCAGTAATATCTAATCAGTCCTGGATTCATGCTTTATACCTCCAGTAATAATATCTAATCAGTCCTGGATTCATGCTTTATACCTCCAGTAATAATATCTAATCAGTCCTGGATACATGCTTTACACCTCCAGTAATAATATCTAATCAGTCCTGGATTCATGCTTTATACCTCCAGTAATAATATCTCATCAGTCCTGGATACAGGCTTTACACCTCCAGTAATAATATCTAATCAGTCCTGGATACAGGCTTTACACCTCCAGTAATAATATCTAATCAGTCCTGGATACAGGCTTTACACCTCCAGTAATAATATCTAATCAGTCCTGGATACATGCTTTACACCTCCAGTAATAATATCTAATCAGTCCTGGATACAGGCTTTACACCTCCAGTAATAATATCTAATCAGTCCTGGATACATGCTTTACACCTCCAGTATTTATACCTCCAGTAATAATCTCTAATCAGTCCTGGATACATGCTTTACACCTCCAGTATTTATACCTCCAGTAATAATCTCTAATCAGTCCTGGATACATGCTTTACACCTCCAGTATTTATACCTCCAGTAATAATCTCTAATCAGTCCTGGATACATGCTTTACACCTCCAGTATTTACACCTCCAGTAATAATATCTAATCAGTCCTGGATACATGCTTTACACCTCCAGTATTTATACCTCCAGTAATAATCTCTAATCAGTCCTGGATACATGCTTTACACCTCCAGTATTTATACCTCCAGTAATAATCTCTAATCAGTCCTGGATACATGCTTTACACCTCCAGTATTTATACCTCCAGTAATAATATCTAATCAGTCCTGGATACATGCTTTACACCTCCAGTAATAATCTCTAATCAGTCCTGGATACATGCTTTACACCTCCAGTAATAATCTCTAATCAGTCCTGGATACAGGCTTTACACCTCCAGTATTTATACCTCCAGTAATAATCTCTAATCAGTCCTGGATACATGCTTTACACCTCCAGTAATAATCTCTAATCAGTCCTGGATACATGCTTTACACCTCCAGTATTTACACCTCCAGTAATAATCTCTAATCAGTCCTGGATACATGCTTTACACCTCCAGTAATAATCTCTAATCAGTCCTGGATACATGCTTTACACCTCCAGTATTTATACCTCCAGTAATAATCTCTAATCAGTCCTGGATACATGCTTTACACCTCCAGTAATAATCTCTAATCAGTCCTGGATACATGCTTTACACCTCCAGTAATAATCTCTAATCAGTCCTGGATACATGCTTTACACCTCCAGTATTTATACCTCCAGTAATAATCTCTAATCAGTCCTGGATACAGGCTTTACACCTCCAGTAATAATATCTAATCAGTCCTGGATACAGGCTTTACACCTCCAGTATTTATACCTCCAGTAATAATCTCTAATCAGTCCTGGATACAGGCTTTACACCTCCAGTAATAATATCTAATCAGTCCTGGATACAGGCTTTACACCTCCAGTAATAATATCTAATCAGTCCTGGATACAGGCTTTACACCTCCAGTATTTATACCTCCAGTAATAATATCTAATCAGTCCTGGATACAGGCTTTACACCTCCAGTAATAATATCTAATCAGTCCTGGATACAGGCTTTACACCTCCAGTATTTATACCTCCAGTAATAATCTCTAATCAGTCCTGGATACAGGCTTTACACCTCCAGTATTTATACCTCCAGTAATAATCTCTAATCAGTCCTGGATACATGCTTTACACCTCCAGTATTTATACCTCCAGTAATAATCTCTAATCAGTCCTGGATACATGCTTTACACCTCCAGTATTTATACCTCCAGTAATAATCTCTAATCAGTCCTGGATACAGGCTTTACACCTCCAGTATTTATACCTCCAGTAATAATCTCTAATCAGTCCTGGATACATGCTTTACACCTCCAGTATTTATACCTCCAGTAATAATATCTAATCAGTCCTGGATACAGGCTTTACACCTCCAGTATTTATACCTCCAGTAATAATCTCTAATCAGTCCTGGATACATGCTTTACACCTCCAGTATTTATACCTCCAGTAATAATCTCTAATCAGTCCTGGATACAGGCTTTACACCTCCAGTATTTATACCTCCAGTAATAATCTCTAATCAGTCCTGGATACATGCTGTTAGATACTATTTGACTTGAGCCTGATTAAGGGTGTTTATAATTGTGTAATTAGCCTAGCAGTAGTAATTGTTGTGTTATGGGTTAGATGGTCTATGTGCATTGTATTTGGGCAGAGGGAAAGTACAAAGTGGGTCTGTCTCTGAGTGCGATAATGATTCCATAAGGGTTGAATAGGACTTAGAGCCGACGGATCTAATAACTACGGTTCTATAACCCTGTCTAATATCTGAACTGTTTTCAATCATTATACACTCCTTTAGTATGAATATATTGTTTTTATATATTCTTAGTGATGGAACGTAGTGTCAGGTCTATGCTGTTTGTGTAGGAGAAGTGTAATTGTGTTGTGTACTACCAATAACTCAAGGTCTCTCGTGACTGTTAAGAAGCCCTGTGAAAGGCTGGGGGAGCAAGAAGGTTCCGGGCTCAGGTTGAGTCACAATACAACCAACAGGAGGAATGGACTCAGTTGTTGCCCAGCAACAGAGAATGATTGTTTATCATAGAAATACAGGGTTGTGACTCCGCCTAGTCGGAAAGGGTTGTGACTCCGCCTAGTCGGAAAGGGTTGTGACTCCGCCTAGTCGGAAAGGGTTGTGAATCCGCCTAGTCGGAAAGGGTTGTGACTCCGCCTAGTCGGAAAGGGTTGTGACTCCGCCTAGTCGGAAAGGGTTGTGACTCCGCCTAGTCGGAAAGGGTTGTGACTCCGCCTAGTCGGAAAGGGTTGTGACTCCGCCTAGTTGGAAGATATACATACGTGTGCTTGAGTGACATGTACTGTATGTGTGTCTTTACAGATGCAACACCTCTAGTGGGGTGAAAACATCTAGCTTGAGTTTTTCTCAGAGTCCATCTGGATTATTGTACCAGAAATGAGAACAACCAAAGCTTCCCACTTCCTACAATAATATCTCATCAGTCCTGGATTCATGCTTTACACCTCCAGTAATAATATCTAATCAGGCCTGGGTACATGCTTAACATCTCCAATAATAATATCTAATCAGTCCTAGATTCATGCTTTACATCTCCAGTCACGGACGTGTATATTCCTACCCAAGCTGACACCGTGATGTCTCTCAAGGGACTACACTGGACTTTGTGAAAACTGGAATCTGCACATCCACATGTATTGTAGCTGTGGACTTCAATAAAGGAAATGTGAGGAAAACGCTACCAAAGTTTTATCAACACATCTCCTGTGCTATTCGCTCCTCGATCACCATTGACCATTGCTACTCCACTTTCCGGGCCGGCTACAAGGCCCTCCCACGCCCTCCCTTCGGCAAATCAAATCACACCTCCATTCTGCTGCTCCCATTCCTATAGGCAGAATCTTAAACAGGAAGTACCTGTACTAAAAACTGTTCAATATTGGTCTGACCAATCGTAATCTATGCATCAAGACTATTTTGATCATGCAGACTGGGATATGTTCCGGGTTGCCTATGAGAAAAGTATTGACGTATACACTGACTCGGTGACTGACTTCATCAGGAAGTGCATAGAGGATTTTGTTCCCACTGTGACGATGGATAGATTCTTGCAAAACTGAAAGCACGAACCACTTCATTTTACCACAGCAAGGTGACTGGGAACATTGACGCTTAAACAGTCCAGCTATGCCCTCGGTTAGGAAATCAAACAGGCAAAACGACAGTACATGGAGAAAGTGGAGACGCAATTTAACCACTCAGACATGAGAGGTATGTGGCAGGATCTCCAGATCGCGGACTATAAAGGGAAATCCAGGCGCGTTGTGGACACTGACGCCTTGCTCCTGGACAAGCTAAACACCTTCTTCGCCCGCTTCGAAGGGAAAAAACACAGTGCCGCAGACGCAGGCCACAGCCGCTCACGAGGGCGGTGAGCTCCCGTTCTCCGTAGCCGACGTGTGTAAGACAAACCACCCTGTGCGACTTGGTGCTAGACATCTTGACGAGCCGACTCCAGGTGGTGAAGGTAGGCAACAACACATTCTCCGTAGCCAATGTGTGTAAGACATTTAAGCGTGTTAACCCTCGCAAGGCTACGGCCCACACGGCATCCCAAGCCAAGTCCTTAGAGCATCTGCACACGAGCTGGCTGCATCACTGCCTGGTATGGGAACTGCTCGGCCTCCAAACGCAAGGCACTACAAAGGGTAGTGTGTATGGCCCAGTACAACATTGGGGCCAAGCTTCCTGCCAACCAGGACCTCTATACCAGGCGGTGTCAGAGGAAGGCCCTAAAATTTGCCAAAGACTCCAGCCACCCTAGTCAGACTTTTCTCTCTGTTACAGCACGGCAAGTGGTACCGGAGCGCCAAGTCTAGGTCCAAAAGGCTTCTTAACAGCTTCTACCCCCAATTCAGACTCACAAACAGCTAATCAAATGGCTACTGGGACTATTTGCATTGTCCACCACACCCTCCACCCCAATTTTTACGCTGCTGCCACTCTGTTAAATATCTATGCATAGTCACCTCTACCTCTACATTGACTCTGTACTGGTACCCACTGTATATGGCCTCACTACTGTTATTTTATTGTTGCTCTTTAATCATTTGTTATTTATGTATTTTCTTCTATTTAAAAACATTTATAAAATGTAAACTTATTTTTATAAAAAATACTTTCTTAAAACGTATTTTTCTTAAAACTGATTAAGGGCTTG
Source organism: Oncorhynchus kisutch (assembly GCF_002021735.2). Taxonomy (NCBI): domain Eukaryota; kingdom Metazoa; phylum Chordata; class Actinopteri; order Salmoniformes; family Salmonidae; genus Oncorhynchus; species Oncorhynchus kisutch. Next base: position 18,422 of record NW_022262705.1, on the reverse strand, counting down.
TGAGTAAACATTTCACTGTTGTATTCTGCCCATGTGACAAATATCATTTGATTTGATACCAGCAAAAGTGTGCAAAGCTGCCATCAAAGCAAAGGGTGGATAATCTTGAAGAATCTCAAATATAAAATACACGCTTTTTTGGTTACTACATGACTCCATATGTTTTGATGTCTTCACTATTATTATACAATCTGGAAAATAGTAAAAAATAAGAAAAATAAGAAAAACCCTTGAATTAGTAGGTGTGTCCAAACTTTTGACTGGTACTGTATATACTGTACTCAAGTCAAGGCTCATTCTATATAACTACTGCTGTACACAACTTGACTATAGTCACCATCATACAGTATATACAAATATATTCACTCTGACATTGCTAGTTCTGACATTCCTTAATTCCTTTCTTTTTATTGGATTTGTATGTGTTGTTGGCATGAACATTTAGCTAGGTGTTAATGCACTGTTGGAGCTATAAACATGAACATTTAGCTAGGTGTTAATGCACTGTTGGAGCTATAAACATGAACATTTAGCTAGGTGTTAATGCACTGTTGGAGCTATAAACATGAACATTTAGCTAGGTGTTAATGCACTGTTGGAGCTATAAACATGAACATTTAGCTAGGTGTTAATGCACTGTTGGAGCTATAAACATGAACATTTAGCTAGGAGTTAATGCACTGTTGGAGCTATAAACATGAGCATTTAGCTAGGTGTTAATGCACTGTTGGAGCTATAAACATGAACATTTAGCTAGGTGTTAATGCACTGTTGGAGCTATAAACATGAACATTTAGCTAGGTGTTAATGCACTGTTGGAGCTATAAACATGAACATTTAGCTAGGTGTTAATGCACTGTTGGAGCTATAAACATGAACATTTAGCTCATATTAATGCACTGTTGGAGCTATAAACATGAACATTTAGCTCATATTAATGCACTGTTGGAGCTATAAACATGAACATTTAGCTAGGTGTTAATGCACTGTTGGAGCTATAAACATGAACATTTAGCTAGGTGTTAATGCACTGTTGGAGCTATAAACATGAACATTTAGCTAGGTGTTAATGCACTGTTGGAGCTATAAACATGAACATTTAGCTAGGTGTTAATGCACTGTTGGAGCTATAAACATGAACATTTAGCTCATATTAATGCACTGTTGGAGCTATAAACATGAACATTTAGCTAGGTGTTAATGCACTGTTGGAGCTATAAACATGAACATTTAGCTAGGTGTTAATGCACTGTTGGAGCTATAAACATGAACATTTAGCTAGGTGTTAATGCACTGTTGGAGCTATAAACATGAACATTTAGCTAGGTGTTAATGCACTGTTGGAGCTATAAACATGAACATTTAGCTAGGTGTTAATGCACTGTTGGAGCTATAAACATGAACATTTAGCTAGGTGTTAATGCACTGTTGGAGCTATAAACATGAACATTTAGCTAGGTGTTAATGCACTGTTGGAGCTATAAACATGAGCATTTAGCTAGGTGTTAATGCACTGTTGGAGCTATAAACATGAACATTTAGCTCATCTTAAATGCACTGTTGGAGCTATAAACATGAACATTTAGCTCATATTAATGCACTGTTGGAGCTATAAACATGAACATTTAGCTAGGTGTTAATGCACTGTTGGAGCTATAAACATGAACATTTAGCTAGGTGTTAATGCACTGTTGGAGCTATAAACATGAACATTTAGCTAGGTGTTAATGCACTGTTGGAGCTATAAACATGAACATTTAGCTAGGTGTTAATGCACTGTGGAGCTATAAACATGAACATTTAGCTAGGTGTTAATGCACTGTTGGAGCTATAAACATGAACATTTAGCTAGGTGTTAATGCACTGTTGGAGCTATAAACATGAACATTTAGCTAGGTGTTAATGCACTGTTGGAGCTATAAACATGAACATTTAGCTAGGTGTTAATGCACTGTTGGAGCTATAAACATGAACATTTAGCTAGGTGTTAATGCACTGTTGGAGCTAGAAACATGAACATTTAGCTAGGTGTTAATGCACTGTTGGAGCTATAAACATGAACATTTAGCTAGGTGTTAATGCACTGTTGGAGCTATAAACATGAGCATTTAGCTAGGTGTTAATGCACTGTTGGAGCTATAAACATGAACATTTAGCTCATCTTAAATGCACTGTTGGAGCTATAAACATGAACATTTAGCTCATATTAATGCACTGTTGGAGCTATAAACATGAACATTTAGCTAGGTGTTAATGCACTGTTGGAGCTATAAACATGAACATTTAGCTAGGTGTTAATGCACTGTTGGAGCTATAAACATGAACATTTAGCTAGGTGTTAATGCACTGTTGGAGCTATAAACATGAACATTTAGCTAGGTGTTAATGCACTGTTGGAGCTATAAACATGAACATTTAGCTAGGTGTTAATGCACTGTTGGAGCTATAAACATGAACATTTAGCTAGGTGTTAATGCACTGTTGGAGCTAGAAACATGAACATTTAGCTAGGTGTTAATGCACTGTTGGAGCTATAAACATGAGCATTTAGCTAGGTGTTAATGCACTGTTGGAGCTATAAACATGAACATTTAGCTCATATTAATGCACTGTTTGAGCTATAAACATGAACATTTAGCTAGGTGTTAATGCACTGTTGGAGCTATAAACATGAACATTTAGCTAGGTGTTAATGCACTGTTGGAGCTATAAACATGAACATTTAGCTAGGTGTTAATGCACTGTTGGAGCTATAAACATGAACATTTAGCTCATATTAATGCACTGTGGAGCTATAAACATGAACATTTAGCTAGGTGTTAATGCACTGTTGGAGCTATAAACATGAACATTTAGCTAGGTGTTAATGCACTGTTGGAGCTATAAACATGAACATTTAGCTCATATTAATGCACTGTTGGAGCTATAAACATGAACATTTAGCTAGGTGTTAATGCACTGTTGGAGCTATAAACATGAACATTTAGCTAGGTGTTAATGCACTGTTGGAGCTATAAACATGAACATTTAGCTAGGTGTTAATGCACTGTTGGAGCTATAAACATGAACATTTAGCTAGGTGTTAATGCACTGTTGGAGCTATAAACATGAACATTTAGCTAGTTGTTAATGCACTGTTGGAGCTATAAACATGAACATTTAGCTAGGTGTTAATGCACTGTTGGAGCTATAAACATGAACATTTAGCTAGGTGTTAATGCACTGTTGGAGCTATGAACATGAACATTTAGCTAGGTGTTAATGCACTGTTGGAGCTATAAACATGAACATTTAGCTAGGTGTTAATGCACTGTTGGAGCTATAAACATGAACATTTAGCTAGGTGTTAATGCACTGTTGGAGCTATAAACATGAACATTTAGCTAGGTGTTAATGCACTGCTGGAGCTATAAACATGAACATTTAGCTAGGTGTTAATGCACTGTTGGAGCTATAAACATGAACATTTAGCTAGGTGTTAATGCACTGTTGGAGCTATAAACATGAACATTTAGCTAGGTGTTAATGCACTGTTGGAGCTATAAACATGAACATTTAGCTAGGTGTTAATGCACTGTTGGAGCTATAAACATGAACATTTAGCTCATATTAATGCACTGTTGGAGCTATAAACATGAGCATTTAGCTCATATTAATGCACTGTTGGAGCTATAAACATGAACATTTAGCTCATATTAATGCACTGTTGGAGCTATAAACATGAGCATTTAGCTAGGTGTTAATGCACTGTTGGAGCTATAAACATGAACATTTAGCTAGGTGTTAATGCACTGTTGGAGCTATAAACATGAACATTTAGCTAGGTGTTAATGCACTGTTGGAGCTATAAACATGAACATTTAGCTAGGTGTTAATGCACTGTTGGAGCTATAAACATGAACATTTAGCTAGGTGTTAGTGCACTGTTGGAGCTATAAACATGAACATTTAGCTAGGTGTTAATGCACTGTTGGAGCTATAAACATGAACATTTAGCTAGGTGTTAATGCACTGTTGGAGCTAGAAACATGAACATTTAGCTCATATTAATGCACTGTTCGAGCTATAAACATGAGCATTTAGCTAGGTGTTAATGCACTGTTGGAGCTATAAACATGAACATTTAGCTAGGTGTTAATGCACTGTTGGAGCTATAAACATGAACATTTAGCTAGGTATTAATGCACTGTTGGAGCTATAAACATGAACATTTAGCTAGGTGTTAATGCACTGTTGGAGCTATAAACATGAACATTTAGCTCATATTAATGCACTGTGGAGCTATAAACATGAACATTTAGCTAGGTGTTAATGCACTGTTGGAGCTATAAACATGAACATTTAGCTCATATTAATGCACTGTTGGAGCTATAAACATGAACATTTAGCTAGGTGTTAATGCACTGTTGGAGCTATAAACATGAACATTTAGCTAGGTGTTAATGCACTGTTGGAGCTATAAACATGAACATTTAGCTCATCTTAAATGCACTGTTGGAGCTATAAACATGAACATTTAGCTCATATTAATGCACTGTTGGAGCTATAAACATGAACATTTAGCTAGGTGTTAATGCACTGTTGGAGCTATAAACATGAACATTTAGCTAGGTGTTAATGCACTGTTGGAGCTATAAACATGAACATTTAGCTAGGTGTTAATGCACTGTTGGAGCTATAAACATGAACATTTAGCTAGGTGTTAATGCACTGTGGAGCTATAAACATGAACATTTAGCTAGGTGTTAATGCACTGTTGGAGCTATAAACATGAACATTTAGCTAGGTGTTAATGCACTGTTGGAGCTATAAACATGAACATTTAGCTAGGTGTTAATGCACTGTTGGAGCTATAAACATGAACATTTAGCTAGGTGTTAATGCACTGTTGGAGCTATAAACATGAACATTTAGCTAGGTGTTAATGCACTGTTGGAGCTAGAAACATGAACATTTAGCTAGGTGTTAATGCACTGTTGGAGCTATAAACATGAACATTTAGCTAGGTGTTAATGCACTGTTGGAGCTATAAACATGAGCATTTAGCTAGGTGTTAATGCACTGTTGGAGCTATAAACATGAACATTTAGCTCATCTTAAATGCACTGTTGGAGCTATAAACATGAACATTTAGCTCATATTAATGCACTGTTGGAGCTATAACATGAACATTTAGCTAGGTGTTAATGCACTGTTGGAGCTATAAACATGAACATTTAGCTAGGTGTTAATGCACTGTTGGAGCTATAAACATGAACATTTAGCTAGGTGTTAATGCACTGTTGGAGCTATAAACATGAACATTTAGCTAGGTGTTAATGCACTGTGGAGCTATAAACATGAACATTTAGCTAGGTGTTAATGCACTGTTGGAGCTATAAACATGAACATTTAGCTAGGTGTTAATGCACTGTTGGAGCTATAAACATGAACATTTAGCTAGGTGTTAATGCACTGTTGGAGCTATAAACATGAACATTTAGCTAGGTGTTAATGCACTGTTGGAGCTATAAACATGAACATTTAGCTAGGTGTTAATGCACTGTTGGAGCTAGAAACATGAACATTTAGCTAGGTGTTAATGCACTGTTGGAGCTAGAAACATGAACATTTAGCTAGGTGTTAATGCACTGTTGGAGCTATAAACATGAGCATTTAGCTAGGTGTTAATGCACTGTTGGAGCTATAAACATGAACATTTAGCTCATATTAATGCACTGTTTGAGCTATAAACATGAACATTTAGCTAGGTGTTAATGCACTGTTGGAGCTATAAACATGAACATTTAGCTAGGTGTTAATGCACTGTTGGAGCTATAAACATGAACATTTAGCTAGGTGTTAATGCACTGTTGGAGCTATAAACATGAACATTTAGCTCATATTAATGCACTGTGGAGCTATAAACATGAACATTTAGCTAGGTGTTAATGCACTGTTGGAGCTATAAACATGAACATTTAGCTAGGTGTTAATGCACTGTTGGAGCTATAAACATGAACATTTAGCTCATATTAATGCACTGTTGGAGCTATAAACATGAACATTTAGCTAGGTGTTAATGCACTGTTGGAGCTATAAACATGAACATTTAGCTAGGTGTTAATGCACTGTTGGAGCTATAAACATGAACATTTAGCTAGGTGTTAATGCACTGTTGGAGCTATAAACATGAACATTTAGCTAGGTGTTAATGCACTGTTGGAGCTATAAACATGAACATTTAGCTAGGTGTTAATGCACTGTTGGAGCTATAAACATGAACATTTAGCTAGGTGTTAATGCACTGTTGGAGCTATGAACATGAACATTTAGCTAGGTGTTAATGCACTGTTGGAGCTATAAACATGAACATTTAGCTAGGTGTTAATGCACTGTTGGAGCTATAAACTGAACATTTAGCTAGGTGTTAATGCACTGTTGGAGCTATAAACATGAACATTTAGCTAGGTGTTAATGCACTGTTGGAGCTATAAACATGAGCATTAGCTATGTTAATGCACTGTTGGAGCTATAAACATGAACATTTAGCTCATCTTAAATGCACTGTTGGAGCTATAAACATGAACATTTAGCTCAGGTATTAATGCACTGTTGGAGCTATAAACATGAACATTTAGCTAGGTGTTAATGCACTGTTGGAGCTATAAACATGAACATTTAGCTAGGTGTTAATGCACTGTTGGAGCTATAAACATGAAATTTAGCTAGGTGTTAATGCACTGTTGGAGCTATAAACATGAACATTTAGCTAGGTGTTAATGCACTGTGGAGCTATAAACATGAACATTTAGCTAGGTGTTAATGCACTGTTGGAGCTATAAACATGAACATTTAGCTAGGTGTTAATGCACTGTTGGAGCTATAAACATGAACATTTAGCTAGGTGTTAATGCACTGTTGGAGCTATAAACATGAACATTTAGCTAGGTGTTAATGCACTGTTGGAGCTATAAACATGAACATTTAGCTAGGTGTTAATGCACTGTTGGAGCTATAAACATGAACATTTAGCTAGGTGTTAATGCACTGTTGGAGCTAGAAACATGAACATTTAGCTAGGTGTTAATGCACTGTTGGAGCTATAAACATGAGCATTTAGCTAGGTGTTAATGCACTGTTGGAGCTATAAACATGAACATTTAGCTCATATTAATGCACTGTTTGAGCTATAAACATGAACATTTAGCTAGGTGTTAATGCACTGTTGGAGCTATAAACATGAACATTTAGCTAGGTGTTAATGCACTGTTGGAGCTATAAACATGAACATTTAGCTAGGTGTTAATGCACTGTTGGAGCTATAAACATGAACATTTAGCTCATATTAATGCACTGTGGAGCTATAAACATGAACATTTAGCTAGGTGTTAATGCACTGTTGGAGCTATAAACATGAACATTTAGCTAGGTGTTAATGCACTGTTGGAGCTATAAACATGAACATTTAGCTCATATTAATGCACTGTTGGAGCTATAAACATGAACATTTAGCTAGGTGTTAATGCACTGTTGGAGCTATAAACATGAACATTTAGCTAGGTGTTAATGCACTGTTGGAGCTATAAACATGAACATTTAGCTAGGTGTTAATGCACTGTTGGAGCTATAAACATGAACATTTAGCTAGGTGTTAATGCACTGTTGGAGCTATGAACATGAACATTTAGCTAGGTGTTAATGCACTGTTGGAGCTATAAACATGAACATTTAGCTAGGTGTTAATGCACTGTTGGAGCTATAAACATGAACATTTAGCTAGGTGTTAATGCACTGTTGGAGCTATAAACATGAACATTTAGCTAGGTGTTAATGCACTGCTGGAGCTATAAACATGAACATTTAGCTAGGTGTTAATGCACTGTTGGAGCTATAAACATGAACATTTAGCTAGGTGTTAATGCACTGTTGGAGCTATAAACATGAAGCATTTAGCTAGGTGTTAATGCAGTGTTGGAGCTATAAACATGAACATTTAGCTAGGTGTTAATGCACTGTTGGAGCTATAAACATGAACATTTAGCTCATATTAATGCACTGTTGGAGCTATAAACATGAGCATTTAGCTCATATTAATGCACTGTTGGAGCTATAAACATGAACATTTAGCTCATATTAATGCACTGTTGGAGCTATAAACATGAGCATTTAGCTAGGTGTTAATGCACTGTTGGAGCTATAAACATGAACATTTAGCTAGGTGTTAATGCACTGTTGGAGCTATAAACATGAACATTTAGCTAGGTGTTAATGCACTGTTGGAGCTATAAACATGAACATTTAGCTAGGTGTTAATGCACTGTTGGAGCTATAAACATGAACATTTAGCTAGGTGTTAGTGCACTGTTGGAGCTATAAACATGAACATTTAGCTAGGTGTTAATGCACTGTTGGAGCTATAAACATGAACATTTAGCTAGGTGTTAATGCACTGTTGGAGCTAGAAACATGAACATTTAGCTCATATTAATGCACTGTTCGAGCTATAAACATGAGCATTTAGCTAGGTGTTAATGCACTGTTGGAGCTATAAACATGAACATTTAGCTAGGTGTTAATGCACTGTTGGAGCTATAAACATGAACATTTAGCTAGGTATTAATGCACTGTTGGAGCTATAAACATGAACATTTAGCTAGGTGTTAATGCACTGTTGGAGCTATAAACATGAACATTTAGCTCATATTAATGCACTGTGGAGCTATAAACATGAACATTTAGCTAGGTGTTAATGCACTGTTGGAGCTATAAACATGAACATTTAGCTCATATTAATGCACTGTTGGAGCTATAAACATGAACATTTAGCTAGGTGTTAATGCACTGTTGGAGCTATAAACATGAACATTTAGCTAGGTGTTAATGCACTGTTGGAGCTATAAACATGAATATTTAGCTAGGTGTTAATGCACTGTTGGAGCTATAAACATGAACATTTAGCTAGGTGTTAATGCACTGTTGGAGCTATAAACATGAACATTTAGCTAGGTATTAATGAACTGTTGGAGCTAGAAACATAAGCATTTAGCTAGGTGTTAATGCACTGTTGGAGCTAGAAACATAAGCATTTAGCTAGGTGTTAATGCACTGTTGGAGCTATAAACATGAACATTTAGCTAGGTGTTAATGCACTGTTGGAGCTATAAACATGAACATTTAGCTAGGTGTTAATGCACTGTTGGAGCTATAAACATGAACATTTAGCTAGGTGTTAATGCACTGTTGGAGCTATAAACATGAACATTTAGCTAGGTGTTAATGCACTGTTGGAGCTATAAACATGAACATTTAGCTAGGTGTTAATGCACTGTTGGAGCTATAAACATGAACATTTAGCTAGGTGTTAATGCACTGTTGGAGCTATAAACATGAACATTTAGCTCATATTAATGCACTGTTGGAGCTATAAACATGAACATTTAGCTAGGTGTTAATGCACTTTTGGAGCTATAAACATGAACATTTAGCTAGGTGTTAATGCACTGTTGGAGCTATAAAACATGACATTTAGCTCATATTAATGCACTGTTGGAGCTATAAACATGAGCATTTAGCTAGGTGTTAATGCACTGTTGGAGCTATAAACATGAACATTTAGCTCATATTAATGCACTGTGGAGCTATAAACATGAACATTTAGCTAGGTGTTAATGCACTGTTGGAGCTATAAACATGAACATTTAGCTAGGTGTTAATGCACTGTTGGAGCTATAAACATGAACATTTAGCTCATATTAATGCACTGTGGAAGCTATAAACATGAACATTTAGCTAGGTGTTAATGCACTGTTGGAGCTATAAACATGAACATTTAGCTCATATTAATGCACTGTGGAGCTATAAACATGAACATTTAGCTAGGTGTTAATGCACGTTGGAGCTATAAACATGAACATTTAGCTAGGTGTTAATGCACTGTTGGAGCTATAAACATGAACATTTAGCTCATATTAATGCACTGTTGGAGCTATAAACATGAGCATTTAGCTCATATTAATGCACTGTTGGAGCTATAAACATGAACATTTAGCTAGGTGTTAATGCACTGTTGGAGCTATAAACATGAACATTTAGCTAGGTGTTAATGCACTGTTGGAGCTATAAACATGAACATTTAGCTAGTGTTAATGCACTGTTGGAGCTATAAACATGAACATTTAGCTCATATTAATGCACTGTGGAGCTATAAACATGAACATTTAGCTAGGTGTTAATGCACTGTTGGAGCTATAAACATGAACATTTAGCTCATATTAATGCACTGTTGGAGCTATAAACATGAGCATTTAGCTAGGTGTTAATGCACTGTTGGAGCTATAAACATGAACATTTAGCTCATATTAATGCACTGTTGGAGCTATAAACATGAACATTTAGCTAGGTGTTAATGCACTGTTGGAGCTATAAACATGAACATTTAGCTCATATTAATGCACTGTTGGAGCTATAAACATGAACATTTAGCTCATATTAATGCACTGTTGGAGCTATAAACATGAACATTTAGCTAGGTGTTAATGCACTGTTGGAGCTATAAACATGAACATTTAGCTCATATTAATGCACAGTGGAGCTATAAACATGAACATTTAGCTCATATTAATGCACTGTGGAGCTATAAACATGAACCTTTAGCTAGGTTTTAATGCACTGTTGGAGCTATAAACATGAACATTTAGCTCATATTAATGCACTGTGGAGCTATAAACATGAACATTTAGCTAGGTATTAATGCACTGTTGGAGCTATAAACATGAACATTTAGCTAGGTGTTAATGCACTGTTGGAGCTATAAACATGAACATTTAGCTCATATTAATGCACTGTGGAGCTATAAACATGAACATTAGCTCATATTAATGCACTGTGGAGCTATAAACATGAACATTAGCTCATATTAATGCACTGTGGAGCTATAAACATGAACATTTAGCTAGGTGTTAATGCACTGTTGGAGCTATAAACATGAACATTTAGCTCATATTAATGCACTGTGGAGCTATAAACATGAACATTTAGCTAGGTGTTAATGCACTGTTGGAGCTATAAACATGAACATTTAGCTAGGTGTTAATGCACTGTTGGAGCTATAAACATGAACATTTAGCTCATATTAATGCACTGTGGAGCTATAAACATGAACATTTAGCTAGGTGTTAATGCACTGTTGGAGCTATAAACATGAACATTTAGCTCATATTAATGCACTGTGGAGCTATAAACATGAACATTTAGCTAGGTGTTAATGCACTGTTGGAGCTATAAACATGAACATTTAGCTAGGTGTTAATGCACTGTTGGAGCTATAAACATTAACATTTAGCTCATATTAATGCACTGTGGAGCTATAAACATGAACATTTAGCTAGGTGTTAATGCACTGTTGGAGCTATAAACATGAACATTTAGCTCATATTAATGCACTGTTGGAGCTATAAACATGAACATTTAGCTAGGTGTTAATGCACTGTTGGAGCTATAAACATGAACATTTAGCCTCATATTAATGCACTGTGGAGCTATAAACATGAACATTTAGCTCATATTAATGCACTGTGGAGCTATAAACATGAACATTTAGCTAGGTGTTAATGCACTGTTGGAGCTATAAACATGAACATTAGCTAGGTGTTAATGCACTGTTGGAGCTATAAACATGAACATTTAGCTAGGTATTAATGCACTGTTGGAGCTATAAACATGAACATTAGCTAGGTGTTAATGCACTGTTGGAGCTATAAACATGAACATTTAGCTCATATTAATGCACTGTGGAGCTATAAACATGAACATTTAGCTCATATTAATGCACTGTGGAGCTATAAACATGAACATTTAGCTCATATTAATGCACTGTTGGAGCTATAAACATGAACATTTAGCTAGGTGTTAATGCACTGTTGGAGCTATAAACATGAACATTTAGCTCATATTAATGCACTGTGGAGCTATAAACATGAACATTTAGCTCATATTAATGCACTGTGGAGCTATAAACATGAAACATTTAGCTCATATTAATGCACTGTGGAGCTATAAACATGAACATTTAGCTAGGTGTTAATGCACTGTTGGAGCTATAAACATGAACATTTAGCTAGGTGTTAATGCACTGTTGGAGCTATAAACATGAACATTTAGCTAGGTGTTAATGCACTGTTGGAGCTATAAACATGAACATTTAGCTAGGTGTTATGCACTGTTGGAGCTATAACATGAACATTTAGCTCATATTAATGCACTGTGGAGCTATAAACATGAACATTTAGCTAGGTGTTAATGCACTGTTGGAGCTATAAACATGAACATTTAGCTCATATTAATGCACTGTGGAGCTATAAACATGAACATTTAGCTAGGTGTTAATGCACTGTTGGAGCTATAAACATGAACATTTAGCTCATATTAATGCACTGTTGGAGCTATAAACATGAACATTTAGCTAGGTGTTAATGCACTGTTGGAGCTATAAACATGAACATTTAGCTCATATTAATGCACTGTGGAGCTATAAACATGAACATTTAGCTCATATTAATGCACTGTGGAGCTATAAACATGAACATTTAGCTAGGTGTTAATGCACTGTTGGAGCTATAAACATGAACATTTAGCTCATATTAATGCACTGTGGAGCTATAAACATGAACATTTAGCTAGGTGTTAATGCACTGTTGGAGCTATAAACATGAACATTTAGCTCATATTAATGCACTGTGGAGCTATAAACATGAACATTTAGCTAGGTGTTAATGCACTGTTGGAGCTATAAACATGAACTTTAGCTAGGTGTTAATGGCACTGTTGGAGCTATAAACATGAACATTTAGCTCATATTAATGCACCTGTGGAGCTATAAACATGAACATTTAGCTAGGTGTTAATGCACTGTTGGAGCTATAACATGAACATTTAGCTCATATTAAATGCAACTGTGGAGCTATAAACATGAACATTTAGCTAGGTGTTATGCACTGTTGGAGCTATAAACATGAACATTTAGCTAGGTGTTAATGCACTGTTGGAGCTATAACAATGAACATTTAGCTCATATTATGCACTGTGGAGCTATAAACATGAACATTTAGCTAGGTGTTAATGCACTGTTGGAGCTATAAAATGAACATTTAGCTCATATTAATGCACTGTTGGAGCTATAAACATGAACATTTAGCTAGGTGTTAATGCACTGTTGGAGCTATAAACTGAACATTTAGCTCATATTAATGCACTGTGGAGCTATAAACCATGAACATTTAGCTCATATTAATGCACCTGTGGAGCCTATAAAACCATGAACTTTAGCTAGGTGTTAATGCACTGTTGGAGCTATAACATGAACATTTAGCTAGGTATTAATGCACTGTTGGAGCTATAACATGAAACATTTAGCTAGGTGTTAATGCACTGTTGGAGCTATAACATGAACATTAGCTCAATATAATGCACTGTGGAGCTATAACATGAACATTTAGCTCATATTAAATGCACTGTGGAGCTATAAACCATGAACATTTAGCTCATATTAATGCACTGTGGAGCTATAAACATGAACATTTAGCTCATATTAATGCACTGTGGAGCTATAAACATGAACATTTAGCTAGGTGTTAATGCACTGTTGGAGCTATAAACATGAACATTTAGCTCATATTATGCACTGTGGAGCTATAAACATGAACATTTAGCTAGGTGTTAATGCACTCGTTGGAGCTATAAACATGAACATTTAGCTCATATTATGCACTGTGGAGCTATAAACATGAACATTTTAGCTAGGTGTTAATGCACTGTGGAGCTATAAACATGAACATTTAGCTCATATTAATGCACTGTGGAGCTATAAACATGAACATTTAGCTAGGTGTTAATGCACTGTTGGAGCTATAAACATGAACATTTAGCTAGGTGTTAATGCACTGTTGGAGCTATAAACATGAACATTTAGCTCATATTAATGCACTGTGGAGCTATAAACATGAACATTTAGCTAGGTGTTAATGCACTGTTGGAGCTATAAACATGAACATTTAGCTAGGTGTTAATGCACTGTTGGAGCTATAAACATGAACATTTAGCTCATATTAATGCACTGTGGAGCTATAAACCATGAACATTTAGCTAGTTGTTAATGCACTGTTGGAGCTATAAACATGAACATTTAGCTCATATTAATGCACTGTTGGAGCTATAAACATGAACATTTAGCTAGGTGTTAATGCACTGTTGGAGCTATAAACATGACATTTAGCTCATATTAATGCACTGTGGAGCTATAAACATGAACATTTAGCTCATATTATGCACTGTGGAGGTATAAACATGAACTTTAGCTAGGTGTTAATGCACTGTTGGAGCTATAAACATGAACATTTAGCTAGGTATTAATGCACTGTTGGAGCTATAAACATGAACATTTAGCTAGGTGTTAATGCACTGTTGGAGCTATAAACATGAACATTTAGCTCATATTAATGCACTGTGGAGCTATAAACATGAACATTTAGCTCATATTAATGCACTGTGGAGCTATAAACATGAACATTAGCTCATATTAATGCACTGTGGAGCTATAAACATGAACATTTAGCTCATATTAATGCACTGTGGAGCTATAAACATGAACATTTAAGCTAGGTGTTAATGCACTGTTGGAGCTATAAACATGAACATTTAGCTCATATTAATGCACTGTGGAGCTATAAACATGAACATTTAGCTAGGTGTTAATGCACTGTTGGAGCTATAAACATGAACATTTAGCCTCATATTAATGCACTGTGGAGCTATAAACATGAACATTTAGCTAGGTGTTAATGGCACTGTTGGAGCTATAAACATGAACATTTAGCTCATATTAATGCACTGTTGGAGCTATAAACATGAACATTTAGCTAGGTGTTAATGCACTGTTGGAGCTATAAACATGAACATTTAGCTCATATTAATGCACTGTGGAGCTATAAACATGAACATTTAGCTCATATGTAATGCAACTGTGGAGCTATAAACATGACATTTAGCTAGTGTTATGCACTGTTGGAGCTATAAACATGAACATTTAGCTAGGTGTTAATGCACTGTTGGAGCTATAAAACATGAACATTTAGCTCATATTAATGCACTGTGGAGCTATAAACATGAACATTTAGCTCATATTAATGCACTGTGGGAGCTATAAACATGAAACATTTAGCTCATACTAATGCACTGTTGGAGCTATAAACATGAACATTTAGCTCATATTAATGCACTGTGGAGCTATAAACATGAACATTTAGCTAGGTGTTAATGCACTGTTGGAGCTATAAACATGAACATTTAGCTCATATTAATGCACAGTGGAGCTATAAACATGAACATTTAGCTCATATTAATGCACTGTTGGAGCTATAAACATGAACATTTAGCTCATATTAATGCACTGTTGGAGCTATAAACATGAACATTTAGCTCATATTAATGCACTGTGGAGCTATAAACATGAACATTTAGCTCATATTAATGCACTGTGGAGCTATAAACATGAACATTTAGCTAGGTGTTAATGCACTGTTGGAGCTATAAACATGAACATTTAGCTCATATTAATGCACTGTTGGAGCTATAAACATGAACATTTAGCTAGGTGTTAATGCACTGTTGGAGCTATAAACATGAACATTTAGCTCATATTAATGCACTGTGGAGCTATAAACATGAACATTTAGCTCATATTAATGCACTGTGGAGCTATAAACATGAACATTTAGCTAGGTGTTAATGCACTTGTTGGAGCTATAAACATGAACATTAGCTAGGTGTTAATGCACTGTTGGAGCTATAAACATGAACATTTAGCTAGGTGTTAATTGCACTGTTGGAGCTATAAACATGAACATTTAGCTCATATTAATGCACTGTGGAGCTATAAACATGAACATTTAGCTCATATTAATGCACTGTGGAGCTATAAACATGAACATTTAGCTCATATTAATGCACTGTGGAGCTATAAACATGAACATTTAGCTCATATTAATGCACTGTGGAGCTATAAACATGAACATTTAGCTAGGTGTTAATGCACTGTTGGAGCTATAAACATGAACATTTAGCTCATATTAATGCACTGTGGAGCTATAAACATGAACATTTAGCTAGGGTTAATGCACTGTTGGAGCTATAAACATGAACATTTAGCTCATATTAATGCACTGTGGAGCTATAAACATGAACATTTAGCTAGGTGTTAATGCACTGTTGGAGCTATAAACATGAACATTTAGCTCATATTAATGCACTGTTGAGCTATAAACATGAACATTTAGCTAGGTGTTAATGCACTGTTGAGCTATAAACATGAACATTTAGCTCATATTAATGCACTGTGGGAGCTATAACATGAACATTTAGCTCATATTAATGCACTGTGGAGCTATAAACATGAACATTTAGCTAGGTGTTAATGCACTGTTGGAGCTATAAACATGAACATTTAGCTAGGTGTTAATGCACTGTGGAGCTATAAACATGAACATTTAGCTCATATTAATGCACTGTGGAGCTATAAACATGAACATTTAGCTCATATTAATGCACTGTGGAGCTATAAACATGAACATTTAGCTAGGTGTTAATGCAGCTGTTGGAGCTATAAACATGAACATTTAGCTAGGTATTAATGCACTGTTGGAGCTATAAACATGAACATTTAGCTAGGTGTTAATGCACTGTTGGAGCTATAAACATGAACATTTAGCTCATATTAATGCACTGTGGAGCTATAAACATGAACATTTAGCTCATATTAATGCACTGTGGAGCTATAAACATGAACATTTAGCTCATATTAATGCACTGTGGAGCTATAAACATGAACATTTAGCTCATATTAATGCACTGTTGGAGCTATAAACATGAACATTTAGCTAGGTGTTAATGCACTGTTGGAGCTATAAACATGAACATTTAGCTCATATTAATAATGCACTGTGGAGCTATAAACATGAACATTTAGCTAGGTGTTAATGCACTGTTGGAGCTATAAACATGAACATTTAGCTCATATTAATGCACTGTGGAGCTATAAACATGAACATTTAGCTAGGTGTTAATGCACTGTTGGAGCTATAAACATGAACATTTAGCTCATATTAATGCACTGTGGAGCTATAAACATGAACATTTAGCTAGGTGTTAATGCACTGTTGGAGCTATAAACATGAACATTTAGCTAGGTGTTAATGCACTGTTGGAGCTATAAACATGAACATTTAGCTCATATTAATGCACTGTGGAGCTATAAACATGAACATTTAGCTCATAGTGCTAGGTGTTAATGCCTTTGGAGCTATAACATGAACATTTAGCTAGGTGTTAATGCACTGTGGAGCTATAAACATGAACATTTAGCTCATATTAATGCACTGTGGAGCTATAAACATGAACATTTAGCTAGGTGTTAATGCACTGTTGGAGCTATAAACATGAACATTTAGCTCATATTAATGCACTGTGGAGCTATAAACATGAACATTTAGCTAGGTGTTAATGCACTGTTGAGCTATAAACATGAACATTTAGCTCATATTAATGCACTGTGGAGCTATAAACATGAACATTTAGCTCATATTAATGCACTGTGGAGCTATAAACATGAACATTTAGCTAGGTGTTAATGCACTGTTGGAGCTATAAACATGAACATTTAGCTATATTAATGCACTGTGGAGCTATAAACATGAACATTTAGCTAGGTGTTAATGCACTGTTGGAGCTATAACAATGAACATTTAGCTCATATTAATGCACTGTGGAGCTATAAACATGAACATTTAGCTCATATTAATGCACTGTGGAGCTATAAACATGAACATTTAGCTCATATTAATGCACTGTTGGAGCTATAAACATGAACATTTAGCTCATATTAATGCACTGTTGGAGCTATAAACATGAACATTTAGCTAGGGTTAATGCACTGTTGGAGCTATAACATGAACATTTAGCTCATATTAATGCACTGTGGAGCTATAAACATGAACATTTAGCTAGGTGTTAATGCACTGTTGGAGCTATAAACATGAACATTTAGCTCATATTAATGCACTGTGGAGCTATAAACATGAACATTTAGCTAGGTGTTAATGCACTGTTGGAGCTATAAACATGAACATTTAGCTCATATTAATGCACTGTTGGAGCTATAAACATGAACATTTAGCTAGGTGTTAATGCACTGTTGGAGCTATAACAATGAACATTTAGCTCATATTAATGCACTGTTGGAGCTATAAACATGAACATTTAGCTCATATTAATGCACTGTGGAGCTATAAACATGAACATTTAGCTAGGTGTTAATGCACTGTTGGAGCTATAACATGAACATTTAGCTAGGTGTTAATGCACTGTGGGAGCTATAAACATGAACATTTAGC